>NC_135834.1:4865657-4870657 GCF_964213995.1 Mustelus asterias | reverse complement strand
ACCTTGGAACAATAAAAAGTGAAGCACAGCACAAGTCGAACCGGCAGCCCAGGAAGGACCGACTCCCTTCACTGAGAGAGCGGTGTTCATGGCGTGAATTGAGTCAAATGCAAGCCACAGCTGCATCTTAGACATCCGGCAGGCCCACTGCGTTCGTCCCGTCTGGGCACTGGTTCCCCAGTTCTCAACACCTGGGCACAAAGAACAAACAAAGAACAAAGAACAGTACAGCACAGAAACAGGCCCTTCGGCCCTCCAAGCCCGCGCCGCTCCCTGGTCCAAACTAGACCATTCTTTTGTATCCCTCCATTCCCACTCCGTTCATATGGCTGTCTAGATAAGTCTTAAACGTTCCCAGTGTGTCCCCGTCCACCACCTTGCCTGGCAGCGCATTCCAGGCCCCCACCACCCTCTGTGTAAAATACGTCCTTCTGATATCTGTGTTAAACCTCCCCCCCTTCACCTTGAACCTATGACCCCTCGTGAACGTCACCACCGACCTGGGGAAAAGCTTCCCACCGTTCACCCTATCTATGCCTTTCATAATTTTATACACCTCTATTAAGTCTCCCCTCATCCTCCGTCTTTCCAGGGAGAACAACTCCAGTTTACCCAATCTCTCCTCATAACTAAGCCCCTCCATACCAGGTAACATCCTGGTAAACCTCCACTGTACTCTCTCCAAAGCCTCCACGTCCTTCTGGTAGTGTGGCGACCAGAACTGGACGCAGTATTCCAAATGCGGCCGAACCAACGTTCTATACATCTGCAACATCAGACCCCAACTTTTATACTCTATGCCCCGTCCTATAAAGGTAAGCATGCCATATGCCTTCTTCACCACCTTCTCCACCTGTGACGTCACTTTCAAGGATCTGTGGACTTGCACACCCAGGTCCCTCTGGGTATCTACACCCTTTATGGTTCTGCCATTTATCATATAGCTCCTCCCTACATTATTTCTACCAAAATGCATCACTTCGCATTTATCAGGATTGAACTCCATCTGCCATTTCTTTGCCCAAATTTCCAGCCTATCTATATCCTTCTGTAGCTTCTGACAATGCTCCTCACTATCTGCAAGTCCTGCCAATTTTGTGTCGTCCGCAAACTTACTGATCACCCCAGTTACACCTTCTTCCAGATCATTTATATAAATCACAAACAGCAGAGGTCCCAATACAGAGCCCTGCGGAACACCACTAGTCACAGGCCTCCAGCCGGAAAAAGACCCTTCCACTACCACCCTCTGTCTTCTGTGACCAAGCCAGTTCTCCACCCATCTAGCAACCTCCCCCTTTATCCCATGAGATCCAACCTTTTTCACCAGCCTACCATGAGGGACTTTGTCAAACGCTTTACTAAAGTCCATATAGACGACATCCACGGCCCTTCCCTTGTCAACCATTTTGGTCACTTCTTCAAAAAACTCCACCAGGTTCGTGAGGCATGACCTCCCTCTCACAAAACCATGCTGACTATCGTTAATGAGTTTATTCCTTTCTAAATGCGCATACATCCTATCTCTAAGAATCTTCTCCAACAACCTCCCCACCACGGACGTCAAGCTCGTGGCCTATAATTACCCGGGTTATCCTTCCTCCCCTTCTTAAATAACAGGACCACATTAGCTATCCTCCAATCCTGTGGGACCTCACCTGCGTCCAGTGACGAGACAAAGATTTGCGTCAGAAGCCCAGCGATTTCATCTCTCGTCTCCCTGAGCAGCCTTGGATAGATTCCATCAGGCCCTGGGGATTTGTCAGTTTTTAAATTCTCTAACAAACCTAACACTTCCTCCTTTGTAATGGAGATTTTCTCCAACGGTTCAACACTCCCCTCCGAGACACTCTCAGTCAACACATCCCTCTCCTTTGTGAATACCGACGCAAAGTATTCATTTAGGATCTCCCCTACTTCTTTGGGCTCCAAGCATAATTCCCCACTTTTGTCCCTGAGAGGTCCGATTTTTTCCCTGACAACCCTTTTGTTCCTAACGTATGAATAAAATGCCTTGGGATTCTCCTTAATCCTGTCTGCCAAGAACTTTTCGTGACCCCTTTTTGCTCTTCTAATTCCCCGTTTGAGGCACAACAGGCCTGTCAGCAGGGCACTGTGTACATGAAATGGGTAATATTGCGGCCTACACAGTCAGAATCCGGAGTGTCAGTAGCCCTGACATTTCTCAGTATATATATACAGAGGCCAGGCTCCCTGATTGGGCAGGCAAACATTCCCTCAATCAGGGAGCTCGTACTCCAAGAGGATCATGGGCCTCAATGATGCCTTCACAGTGAGGGGTGGCATTTAAAGTGGCATTGCCATCACATTAAGGAAACTGGCGCCACTCTGCAAAGAACAAAAAGAACAAAGAACAGTACAGCACAGGAACAGGCCCTTCGGCCCTCCAAGCCCGTGCCGATCATGATGCCCTAACTAAACTAAACAAAAAACCTCCTTCCCTTACTCGGTCCGTATCCCTCTATTCCCTCCCTATTCATGGACCCATCCAGATGCCTCTTAAATGTTGCTAATGTGTCTGCTTCCACCACCTCCTCTGGCAGCGCGTTCCAGGCACCCACCACTCTCTGCGTGAAAAACTTCCCCCGCACATCTTCCTTAAACTTTCCCCCTCTCACCTTGAACCTGTGCCCCCTTGTAACTGACACTTCCACCGTGGGGAAAAAGCCTCTGACTATCCACCGTGTCTGTGCCTCTCATCATTTTGTAGACCAGGTCTCCCCTCAGCCTCCATCTTTCCAGTGAAAACAATCCTAGTTTATTCAATCTCTCCTCATAGCCAACACCCTCGAGACCAGGAAACATCCTGGTGAACCTTCTTTACACTCTCTCCAAAGCTTCCACATCCTTCTGGTAGCGTGGTGACCAGACCTGTACACAATACTCCAAATGCGGCCTAACCAAGGTTTTATATAGCTGCAATTGTATAATTCTTGACTCTCAGAGGAGCTTTTTTCACATCTCCATCATTTTTACAACTCATAAAATGTTCAAAGAAAAGTATTTTTAATTAAATGCCCCCATAACAATTTTTCTGGCTTTTTGCTCCCAACAGTTGTTCTGGAGATGAAACTTAAGCCAACAATGGTTTCATGGACCTTTCATTCCAGGCCTGGAATCTTCCGGCCGTTCCCTCTCCGCTGCAAGCGTAAACGGAGAATTTGGTGCTCAGCCAAGTCTCCGTTCACTGCAGCGGGACTGGAGAATCCCACTGGTGTGAATGGCTGGAAATCCAGATTTGCACTGAATTAATGGTAGGGCATTGGGGAGAGTTATAGAACAAAGAGATCTAGGGGTACAGGTTCATAGCTCCTTGAAAGTGGAGTCACAGGTGGACAGAGTGGTGAAGAAGGCATTCAGCATGCTTGGTTTCATTGGTCAGAACATTGAATACAGGAGTTGGGACGTCTTGTTGAAGTTGGACAAGACATTGGTAAGGCCACACTTGGAATACTGTGTACAGTCCTGGTCACCGTATTATAGAAAGGATATTATTAAACTAGAAAGAGTGCAGAAAAGATTTACTAGGATGCTACCGGGACTTGATGGTTTGAGTTATAAGGAGAGGCTGGATAGACTGGGACTTTTTTCTCTGGAGCGTAGGAGGCTGAGGGGGTGACCTTATAGAGGTCTATAAAATAATGAGGGGCATAGATCAGCGAGAAAGTCAATATCTTTTCCCAAAGGTAGGGGAGTCTAAAACTAGGGGGCACAGGTTTAAGGTGAGAGGGGAGAGATACAAAAGGGTCCAGGGGGGCAATTTTTTCACACAGAGGGTGGTGAGTGTCTGGAACGAGCTGCCAGAGGTAGTAGTAGAGGCGGGTACAATTTTATCTTTTAAAATGCATTTAGATAGTTACATGGGTAAGATGGGTATAGAGGGATATGGGACAAATGCGGGCAATTGGGACTAGCTTAGGGGTTAAAAAAAAGGGCGGCATGGACAAGTTGGGCCGAAGGGCCTGTTTCCATGCTGTAAACCTCTATGACTCGATGAATTCAGAAATCACCATGTGCTGTGGTAGGATTTGAACCCAGCTTCCCACAGTCTGAGTCCCTGGATTACTACTCCCTGTTGTGCCTGCCGCACAGTCTGTTTTAACCCTTATACGATGGACTAATAACTGCGAGTAGATGTCTTGTTAGTACAACCAATATTTATTTAAACCCACACAATCAATAATCACCCACGCAACCAACAATAAGTTATCCTACAAAGAATACCAGAGTTCAAGTCCAATACAAGACCTTGACTTCGCTTTGCGTGACTGGCGAGTACCCAAGCAGATATTGGCCTTTATCTGTGCGCTGGTCTCGATCGTCCTCTGTGTAGTCTGGTCCTTTGGTCTGGTCTGGCACTCTGGCTCTGGTCTTCCTTCCTTCTCGGGTGTGGCGGCTCTCCTCGTGCTGGTCGTCGCTGGCGACGGTCACCGCTGTTGTAGCCCATCCGTGGGGTCAGAGAGAGAGAGATTCCTGGTTGCGCAGCACCCTTTATACCCCGTTGGGTTTTGCGCCACGTTTGGCCATTGCCAATCAATCGATCAGGACTTGATCACCCTGATCGATAATAGTCCAATCAGGTGCTGCCACACCAATCTCTGGGTGTGTCCCCAACGGCCATGTCTGTAGGTGCTGGAGGCACGTATGACACACACCTCCCTCCCAAATAAGGGGTTACGGTGCCCCTATGTCTGGTAAACAACCCAGTTTGACCAGAAAGTCTCTTTGATCCTGGAGATGACCCATATCCTGTGTATTCACTCGTCAGGGTTGTAGCCGGTTTATCTCTGTCTTTTAGGCTGCGGCCTGCTGTCTTAGTCCTTGCCCAATTGTCCCAGAGTGCTTTACAAATCACCATTTTAGATGCCCCGTTTGGCCACTGTGCCCATTGACAATACGACTAGCAATTGAAAGCAACGGAAAGGGAGTCATGTCATCTTATGCAGAGGCTGAGCTAAGGTTGGTGTGAAACTTTTTTT
>NC_135834.1:4855657-4860657 GCF_964213995.1 Mustelus asterias | reverse complement strand
TTGTCACATGTATTAGTACACAGTGAAAAGTATTGTTTCTTGGGCGCTATGCAGACAAAGCATACTGTTCATAGAGAAGGAAATGAGAGGGTGCAGAATGTAGTGTTACAGCCATAGCTAGGATGTAGAGAAAGATCAACTTAATGCAAGGTAAGTGATGCACCATCAATCGAGCAAAGACTAGTTTGTATGCAAGAACAAATAGGCTTTTATTCGCAAAAGACTTGGAGCACACCCATGCCGATGAACTGGTCCAGACTGAGGCAGGGGGGTGGGGAGCAGTCGCCTTTATACCTGGACCGGGGGGGGGGAGGAGTCTCGGGTAGGGCCGGCAGGGATGTGTCCAGGCATGTCACATATACAGATAACAAGCTGACAGTGATTTACCACAGTAAGTCCATTCAAAAGTCTGATGGCAGCAGGGAAGAAGCTGTTCTTGAGTCGGTTGGTACGTGACCACAGACTTTTGTTTCTTTTTCCCAATGGAAAAAGGTGGAAGAAAGAATGTCCAGGGTGCGTGGGGTCCTTGATTATGCCGGCTGCTTTCCCGAGGCAGCGGGAAGTGTAGACAGAGTCAACGGCTGGTTTGCGGCACGGTGGCACAGTGGTTAGCACTGCTGCCTCACAGCGCCAGGGTCCCAGGTTCGATTCCTGGCTTGGGCCACTGTCTGTGCGGAGTCTGCAGATTCTCCCCGTGTCTGCGTGGGTTTCCTCCGAATGCTCCGGTTTCCTCCCACAGTCCGAAGATGTGCGGGTTAGGTTGATTGGCCGTGATAAATTGCCCCTCATTGTCAGAGGGACTAGCAGGGTAAATGTGTGGGGTTACGGGAACAGGGGCTGGGTGGGATTGTGGTCGGTGCAGACTCGATGGGCCAAATGGCCTCCCGTAGGAATTCTATGATTCTATGAAAATGATTTGGATTTGACCCCTTCCATTCCTTTAATTCTTGAATATCTCCATAAAATTACTTCTCAGGCGCCTCTTTTCTACTCTGAACAGCCCAGGTTTCTCCAGTCTCTTAGCCCCTGATCAGGGTTCAGGTTCCTTTCTCTGTTCTGCCTCCAAGTGCCTCCCTCAGTTACCAGAGCTGGACACAGTGCGAGCTGAGTCCAATCCGATTCCCAGTTACACAGGACCCTTTCCGGGCTTTCCATTGTCTCGGGAAACTCTAGACGGAGCTCGGAGTCGAAACTGGGTGGAGGAAAGTGGAATTAAACACACCAAAACAAGCCAGGCAAATTTCAATAGCACACAATGCACTTTGAGAAGGCTTCGTGTTTTTAAGTGCTTGCTGCTGTTTGACCACATTGTCCCGGCAAAATTCAATGCATCGACCTTTAGATAAACTCCAAAAAAGAGTTCAATGCTGAATGGTATTTTCTTTCTCCCTCACTCCACCCATAAAAATATTTCGAGGCAAGAGAAAGTCAACCCCACAAACTTAATTCTTCAGAGAAAAGAATGTGCATTTATAAGGCGCCTTTTACACCCTCAGGACGCATTTTACAGGGAGCTGGCAGCCCAACCCCGCTGGATATAAGGGGCAGGCAATCGGGGCTCCCGACAGAGTTGGGCAGTGGCGGGGGGGGGGGGGGGGAGTGCATCCTTGGCATTGGCACCTTGGAAGTGCCAGTCTGGGCCCCCTGGCACTGCCCAAGGGGCAAAGTGCCATTGCCCCCAGAGGGCACCTTGGCACTGTCTGCCAGGCATGGGGCAGTGCCAAAGGGTGGGGCCTATGGGGGTGGGGCCGGTTGGTGGGGGTGGGAAGGGGGTCCCGTTGCCACTGTGCAGTCAGGAATGGTGAGGGAAGGAGGGAGGGCAGTGATCGAGGCGGGCCAGGAGGGGGCGGGGTAAGCCGGGGGGAGGTGCAGACAGCATGCTGGGGGGGGGGAGGGTGGGGGTCGGCACTGCGGGGGGGGGGGGGGGAGGGGGGACAGAGGGCGGGCAGGGCTGGGCCCAGGAATGGTCTGGGGGCCAGCAATCGGTGGGTTGGGGCAGTGGAGGGCTGGCGTTGTGGGGGTCGTGGGGAGGTCATCAGTGTGATCTCGGCGCTGACAGATCGCTGCGTGCGCAGTGTCCCGCCAAGGAGGATTCCCTGTTCATCTTCGATATAACGCCTCAGGATCTTGTATGCGCCGCTGAGTCGGCCTCAGTTGAACTTTTTCATCTGAGCGCCAGCCCCTCTGTCCGCGCGGCACTCCCTCACTGAAGCGTCAGCCTCGGTGATATGCCAATAAAGCTAGGCGGCCACATCACCCTGCCACCCTCAGACCCCAGCGTCCAATCTAAGCTACACAGCCAGGCAGCAATCGGGGAATCTGTGGCGCAGGGGCCTAACAGGCTGAGCACACTTGATGCTCCTTTGTAGCCGTGTGCATGTATGGCCGTGTGGCTATACCAAAGGGACCGCTCGCTCCATCGACTGGGCTGGCCTCAATGATGGGATGTTGGAGGGAACATTGCCTCTGACTCGGGTGAATTGTAGAATCCGTACAGTGCAGGAGAAGGCCATTTAGCCCATTGAGTCCACACCGACTTTCCAACAGATCATCCCACCCAGGCCCTATTCTCGTAACCCTATGTATTTACCCCGCTAATTCCCCCTGATCTACACACCTTGAGACGCTAAGGGACTATTTAGCATGGCCAATCCACCGAACCTGCACATCTTTGGACACTAAGGGGCAATTTAGCATGGCCAATCCACCCAACCTACACATCTTTGGACACTAAGGGGCAATTTAGCATGGCCAATCCACCTAACCTACACATCTTTGGACACTAAGGGACAATTTGGCATGGCCAATCCACCTAACCTGCACATCTTTGGACACTAAGGGACAATTTAGCATGGCCAATCCACCTAACCTACACATCTTTGGACACTAAGGGACAATTTGGCATGGCTAATCCACCTAACCTACCCATCTTTGGACACTAAGGGACAATTTGGCATGGCCAATCCACCTAACCTACACATCTTTGGACATTAAGGGACAATTTGGCATGGCCAATCCACCTAGCCTACCCATCTTTGGACACGAAGGGACAATTTGGCATGGCCAATCCCCCTAACCTACTCATCTTTGGACATTGAGGGACAATTTGGCATGGCCAATCCACCTAACCTGCACATCTTTGGACACTAAGGGACAAATTAGCATGGCCAATCCACCTAACCTGCACATCTTTGGACACTAAGGGACAATTTAGCATGGCCACTCCACCTAACCTGCACATCTTTGGACACTAAGGGACAATTTAATATGCTAAATTATCTCTTAACATCTGAAGATGGATAGGTTGCGGGGATTGGTTGTATAAATGTGCGGGGCTGTGGGGATAGGGTGGGGGGGGGCAGCTGGCTAAGATGTCTTGTCGGAGAGTCGATGCAGACGCGATGGGCTGAATGGCCTCCCCTTGCACTGTAGGGATTCTATGAATAAAAGTGCATTCTCAGGGTAAGGGGCGAAATATGTCAATGGGGTGGGATGTGGCTGATCTAATCGCAGGGAAGCCAGTCTGTTGTGAAAGATTCCCAGGATGCCTGCTCCTGGACGTACCCCATCGAAGCAGCAGGCTTACAGCTCAGAGAACGAGTGAGCCAGACCAGCTAGCAGTCCGAAAACTCCTTTCACGGCTCTTTGGCACGCCCTGGCATCTCAGCTGTGAATATTTCCTCTCGGATGACAGAGGAAAGGGCCAGTTCTGAGTAACGGGAGTGCTGTCTCGTTGTGTGTGGGGCTGCAGGCGATAGGGCAGGGTGGGGAGGAAGCAAAGCAGAGACAGATACAGGGAGGAGAAGCAATATCTTCTATTTGTGACACCGAGGCATCGCGTCAATAAACCAGACTACCCACAAAGTAGTTTATAAAGCAGTGACCCTGACTTCCTTAGGTTGAGCTATACAACTATTGGCCAACTAAACACAGAAATTAACCCTTGTTGGAACGAGCAGCATTCAGTCTTATTTTTGTTCCCTTTTTGTTAACAAATAACGTCAGATAACTTCATACTTTCAAAAACAAAGAACAGTCGGTGATACCTGATGACAATGACTGTCTTATAGAAACCCTACAGTGCAGAACGAGGCCGTTTGGCCCATCGAGTCTGCACCGACCACAATCCCACCCAGGCCCTATCCCCATAACCCCATGCATTTACCCCAGCTAGTCCCCCTGACACTAAGGGGCAATTTACCCTGGCCAATCCACCTAACCTACACATCTTTGGACACTAAGGGACAATTTAGCATGGCCAATCCACCAAACCTACACATCTTTGGACAGTAAGGTACAATTTAGCATGGCCAATCCACCCAACCTACACATCTTTGGACAGTAAGGTACAATTTAGCATGGCCAATCCACCTAACCTGCACATCTTTGGACACCAAGGGACAATTTAGCATGGCCAATCCACCTAACCTGCATATCCTTGGACACTCAGGGACAATTTAGCATGGCCAATCCACCTAACCTGCACATCTTTGGACACTAAGGGGCAATTTAGCATGGCCAATGCACCTAACCTACACATCTTTGGACACCAAGGGACAATTTAGCATGGCCAATCCACCTAACCTGCATATCCTTGGACACTCAGGGACAATTTAGCATGGCCAATCCACCTAACCTGCACATCTTTGGACACTAAGGGACAATTTAGCATGGCCAATCCACCTAACCTGCACATCTTTGGACACTAAGGGGCAATTTAGCATGGCCAATGCACCTAACCTACACATCTTTGGACACCAAGGGACAATTTAGCATGGCCAATCCACCTAACCTGCATATCCTTGGACACTCAGGGACAATTTAGCATGGCCAATCCACCTAACCTGCACATCTTTGGACACTAAGGGACAATTTAGCATGGCCAATCCACCTAACCTACACATCTTTGGACACCAAGGGACAATTTAGCATGGCCAATCCACCTAACCTACACATCTTTGGACACTAAGGGGCAATTTAGCATGGCCAATCCACCTAAC
>NC_135834.1:4790657-4848157 GCF_964213995.1 Mustelus asterias | reverse complement strand
TTTGTCATTTTTGTACAGTAAAAGCTTTAACCCGTTGCATCATTCGTCCAGCTATTAACTGGAAGTTTAAATCTTTTTGTTTCCAAGTTGCCGGTCTCTACGGAGATTACAGCAATCCCTTGTGAGTCAAAGATATACAAAGAACAATACAGCACAGGAACAGGCCCTTCGGCCCTCCAAGCCTGCGCCGCTCATGTACCCAATGAGACCATTCGTTTGTATCCCTCTATTCCCAGTCTGTTCATGTGGCTATCTAGATAAGTCTTAAACGATCCCAGTGTGTCCACCTCAATCACCTTGCTTGGCAGTGCATTCCAGGCCCCCACCACCCTCTGTGTAAAATACGTCCCCCTGACATCTGTGTTGAACCTTGCCCCCCTCACCTTGAACCCGTGACCCCTTGTGTTTGTCACCTCTGACCTGGGGAAAAGCTTCCCACTGTTCACCGTATCTATGCCCTTCATAATTTTATACACCTCTATTAGGTCACCCCTCATCCTCCGTCTTTCCAAGGAGAACAACCCCAGTATACCCAATCTCTCTTCATAGCTAAGACCCTCCATACCAGGCAACATCCTGGTAAACCTCCTCTGCACTCTCTCCAAAGCCTCCACGTCCTTCTGGTAGTGCGGCGACCAGAACTGGACGCAGTATTCCAAATGCGGCCTAACCAACGTTCTATACAGCTGCAACATCATAAGCCAACTTTTATATTCTATGCCCCGTCCAATAAAGGCAAGCATGCCATATGTCTTCTTCACCACCCTCTCCACCTGTGCTGCCACCTTTAAGGATCTGTGGACTTGTACACCCAGGTCCCTCTGTGTGTTGATATAGTCATTGAAAAATGTCCCTTACTCTCGGGGTGGCTGTTACAATAGTCACAGGAGACTCTTTTGCCCCAGTGGAAGCCTGGGCAAGTTAAAAGTATTGAGAGCTGATGATGTTCGGAAGATATTAGGACCCTAGAGAGTATTGTCGAACAGAGAGACCTAGTGGTGCAAGTACAGAGGTCCTTGAAAGTGGCGTCACAGGGAGACAGGGTGGCGAAGAAGGTGTTTGGCACACTTGCCTTCATCATTCAGAGCATTGAGTACAGGAGTTGGGACGTTATGTTACAAGTCATTGGTGAGGCCACATTTGGAGTACTGTGTCCAATTCTGGTCTCCCTGCTAGAGGAAGGATGTTATTAAACTGGAAAGGGCGCAAAAACAGATTGACAAGGATGTTACCGGGACTGGAAGGTTTGAATTATAAGGAGAGGTTGGATAGGCTGGGACTTTTTTCCCTGGAGCGTAGGAGGATGAGGGGTGACCTTATAGAGGTTTATAAAATCATGAGGGGCATCGATAAGGTGAATAAGCCACGGTCTTTTCCCCAGGGTAGGGGAGTCCAAAACTGGAGGGCAGAGGTCGAAGGTGAGAGGGGAAAGGGGACCTGAGGGGCAACTTTTTCTCACAGAGGATGGTGCATGTATGGAATGAGCTGCCAGAGGGGGTGGGAGAGGCGGGGACAATGACAACATTTAAAGGACATTTGGACATGTACATGGATGGGAAAGGGATATGGGCCAAACACAGGCAAATGGGACTAGTTCAGATTAGGAAATCTGGTTGGCATGGACGGGTTGGGCCGAAGGGCCTGTTTCGGTGCTGTATATCTCTATGACTCTATCACGAGGACGACAGGCCTCATGCAATTAGCTTACAGTTTGATGTGAGTTCTGGGCTTTTAAAGGTGAGGGGGGATTTCCCCCCCCCCCGAAACCCCCACCCGGGAATCGTAGCGGGCGTGGTGGGGAGGGACATGTAAAGGTCCGTTGACCTCAGGGATTTTCCGGTTTTGAGGTGAGCGCATCTGGAAAATACTGCCCAAAGGGTGTGGAATCAGGACATCAGATCAGTTCAAAATGGCCTCTGAATGGTCAAGTTCAAGTCACATCCAATCATACAGCCTAAGCGCATTGGAATAATTGCTGAAGGAAATTCATACGAGTTCAGGGATGACTCAGTTGGCTCAGTTGTAGGAGACAGAGGGTGATGAGAGAAGGCTGCGTTAGTGACTGGAAGCCAGTGTCCAGTGGCGTACCACAGAGACCTGTGCAGAGTCCCCTATTAGTCATCATTTATATAAACGACTCTGCGGGGTGGCGCAGTGGGTTAGCACTGCTGCCTCACAGCGCCAGGGACCCGGGTTCGATTCCCGGCTTGGGTCACTGTCGGTGTGGAGTCTGCACATTCTCCCCATATCTGCGTGGGTTTCCTCCGGGTGCTCCGGTTTCCTCCCACAGTCTGAAAGACGTGCTGGTTAGGTGCATTGGCCGTGCTAAATCCCTCAGTGTACCCAAACAGGAGTGTGGCGACTAGGGGACTTTCACAGTAACTGAATTGCAGTGTTAATGGAAGCCGACTTGTGACACTAATAAATAATAAACTTAAAAATTAGTAAGCTTGCCGATGACAAAAAGATTGGCCGGGTGGTTAACAGTGAGGTGGAGTGTCTTGGGTTACAGGAAGATATAGATGGAATGGTCAAATGGGCGGATAGGGCAGATGGAATTTAACCCTGAAAAGTGTGAGGTGATACACTTTGGAAGGAGTAATTTGACAAGGAAGTATTCAATGAATGGTCGGACACCAGGAAGTTCTGTGGAACAAAGGGACCTTGGTGTGTTTGTCCACAGATCTCTGAAAGTGGAAGGGTAGGTTAGTAGGATGGTGAAAGACTTGCCTTTATCAATCGGGGCATAGATTACAAAAGCAGGGAAGCCATGTTGGAGTTGTATAGAACTTTGGTGAGGCCACAGCTGGAGCACTGTGTGCAGTTCTGGTCACCACATTATAGGAAGGATGTGGTCGCACTGGAGGGGATGCAGAGGAGATTCACCAGGATGCTGCCTGGGACGGAGCATTTAAGTTATGAAGAGAGGTTGGGTAGGCTTGGGTTGTTTTCTCTGGAGCAGAGAAGACTGAGGGGCGACCTGATCGAGGTGTACAAGATTATGAGGGGCATGGACAGAGTGGATAAGGAGCAGCTGTTCCCCTTAGTTGAAGGGTCAGTCACGAGGGGGCACAGGTTCAAGGTGAGGGGTGGGAGGTTTAGGGGGGGAATGTGAGGAAAAACGTTTTTACCCAGAGGGTGGTGAGGGTGTGGAATGCGCTGCCTGGGAGGGGGGTGGAGGCGGGATGCCTCACACCCTTTAAAAAGTATCTGGATGAGCACTTGGCACATCGTAACATTCAGGGCTATGGACCAAGTGCTGGGATTAGGTGGGAGTTCAGGTATTGCTAATGTGTCGCTGCAGACTCGATGGGCCGAAGGACCTCTTCTGCACTGTGAGATTCAATGAAGACATTCGCGGAGTGGGCAAAACATTTCTTCGAGGGGTCGGGGATAATTCAGCATCACACATTAACGTTGGCACAGTGTCCCTTTGGGCAGGAGAACTTCCACTAACACTAATGCCAGCTCTCTCTGCAGACACTGCGGTGTAGGCCCAAGGTGGGAGGGGGCATGGAAGGCCTCTGAAGTTGCCCACCTGGCCTAGCCTCTCTCCCTCGGCCTTCCCCTTTCACCGGCTCCGATTGGCAAACCCCCTGGCGCCAATTTATAGACAGCAGAAAGAAGAGAAAAATAACAAACGAGTCGCAGAAAAGACCCCGGAAAACGAACCTGTGCCGGCCTTGCAAATGCCTGAAAGATCGACCGCAAGGACTCCTTTCCCAGGACATATTGGAGACAGGGATTGTGAGGACCTGGCGTTCTTTTAACACGACAAGACACCAAGCAGAATCTTTTGCAAAGCCTTCTCAGTTACTTTTGTGCAACAGGGGTCTGAGGAGAAGTAAAGAAGCTTGCAAACAATTTCCCCTCAGACATGGAGTTATTAATTTGAACACCAGGCAACAAAATACTTCATCACTCTCGCTGAATTCCCCTGTGCCAAGTGGCAAGTGGCCAGGGTACGTCCGTTAATGGGGAGAAGTGAAGGCAGAGATCCTTCATTCGAGGAACAATGGGGCTTCTATGTATAACTGTGCAGTGCAGCCTCCCTGAGGTAGGATTAAACCATTCAGACGTGCATGCAACTCCGACACGAGCAGGCCGCCCCATCTGATAAGGAGCAATGCGAACAATACCAGGAAAGAGAGGAGTGCGTAGCTTGAAACCAAACAACCCTGTGGCTTTGAAGAGTTGGCGACAGTTTGGAGGACCTGTCTCGGCCGCAGACCACTTTGTGTGTCGGACGTTAGCACAGGGTGAAGGGCACCGAGCGAAGCAGTGTCAACCCACCAAAGGGTTTGAGCATGCCACTTCCCGGGATTCCAGGCTGTGTATCACAGAATCATAGAACCCCCACAGTGCAGAAACAGGCCCATCGGGTCTGCACCAAAATAGCCCCCATCCCGGTAACACCCCTCACTAATTCCCCTGACACTAAGGGACAATTTACCATGGCCAATCCACCTAACCTGCACATCTTTGGACACTAAGGGACAATTTAACATGGCCAATCCACCTAACCCACACATCTTTGGACACTAAGGGGCAATTTATTATGGCCAATCCACCTAACCTGCACATCTTTGGACACTGAGGGACAATTTAACATGGCCAATCCTCCTAACCTACACATCTTTGGACACTGAGGGACAATTTAGCATGACCAATCCACCTAACCTACACATCTTTGGACACTAAGGGACAATTTACCATGGCCAATCCACCTAACCTGCACACCTTTGGACACTAAGGGAAATTTTGCATGGCCAATCTACCTAACCTACACATCTTTGGACACGAAGGGACAATTTAGCATGGCCAATCCACCTAACCTACACATCTTTGGTCACTAAGGGGAAATTTAGCATGACCAATCCACCTAACCTACACATCTTTGGACACTAAGGGGCAATTTAGCATGGTCAATGCACCTAACCTGCACATCTTTGGACACTAAGGGACAATTTACCATGGCCAATCCACCTAACCTGCACACCTTTGGACACTAAGGGAAATTTTGCATGGCCAATCTACCTAACCTACACATCTTTGGACACGAAGGGACAATTTAGCATGGCCAATCCACCTAACCTACACATCTTTGGTCACTAAGGGGCAATTTAGCATGACCAATCCACCTAACCTACACATCTTTGGACACTAAGGGGCAATTTAGCATGGTCAATGCACCTAACCTGCACATCTTTGGACACTAAGGGACAATTTACCATGGCCAATCCACCTAACCTGCACACCTTTGGACACTAAGGGAAATTTTGCATGGCCAATCTACCTAACCTACACATCTTTGGACATGAAGGGACAATTTAGCATGGCCAATCCACTTAACCTGCACATCTTTGGACACTAAGGGGCAATTTAGCATGGCCAATCCACTTAACCTGCACATCTTTGGACACTAAGGGGCAATTTAGCATGGCCAATCCACCTAACCTGCACATCTTTGGACACTAAGATGGATTGGCCATGCTAAATTGCGCCTTAGTGTCCAAAGATGTGCAGGTTAGGTGGATTGGCCATGCTAAATTGTCCCTTAGTGTTAGGGGGATGAACAGGGTACATATGTGGGGTTACGGGGATAGGGTCTGGGGTGGGATTGTGGTAAGTGCTGAAATGATGGGCCAAATGGCCTCCTTCTGCACTGTAGGGAGGAAGCAAAATTTCATTGGTGAAACCCACACCTTAATGTTGGGAATTTGTCCTGTCTTGTCATGTTGAAGCAAGGTCAAGTTTTTAGGCCACAGAATTTGAACAAAGTGCAGGATTACTATTAATGATACTTGAATCTCCTGTAACCATTGACCGAGCTATAATTCTTTAACTCAAAACTCTCAGGTGCATTTTCCTGAGCATTCATGCAGGTTGAACTCAATTCCACAGCTCGGAAACAGTCCATCAGTCCAAAGGTTCATCTCTGCAGAATCCTCCTCTCACTCTGGTCATCTTTTCCCACTTACCTCGCCCCCTCAATCGCTGCCTCATTTTCTTTGTCTGCCGTCCTGCCAAGAAACCCAAAAATGTGAGAAGGGGGACAACAATGAACACTCGATTGTGTTCTGGGGATGGGGGGGGGGGGGGGCGGAGGGGGGGGTGGCGGTGGAGGGGGGGGGTTGGGCGGGAGAGGGGTAGGATATCTGGAAGCACCACCACTCACTGGCCCAAGAGGAGTTAGCGGTGCTACTCCTCTTGCTGTGATGATAATATGCCTTTAGGACATGTATTTTTTTGATCATGTTTGATCACGAGGGGTCACGGGCTCAAGGTGAGAGGGGCGAAGTATAACTCAGATATCAGAGGGACGTTTTTTACACAGAGGGTGGTGGGGGCCTGGAATGCGCTGCCAAGTAGGGTGGTGGAGGCAGACACGCTGACATCGTTTAAGACTTACCTGGATAGTCACATGAGCAGCCTGGGAATGGAGGGATACAAACGATTGGTCCAGCTGGACCAAGGAGCGGCACAGGCTTGGAGGGCCGAAGGGCCTGTTTCCTGTGCTGTACTGTTCTTTGTTCTTTGTTTCTTGTCAGGGTTATGTTTAAAATTCAGCTCTATTTTACATGGTGCCAATTTGTCTGGGCAACAATGTTGAGGATGCAGGATAATGGCTGATTTGAGCACATGGTGTGTTTGTCTAAACAGAGCGAATGCATTTGTGTTTATTTCGGTATCCCTTGGGGTTTCAGAGCAGCGTTTTGATCAGGTTGATTGACAAGAGACAGAGTCATGGTTAATGGGAGGAGCTAAGCTTGCAGGGAAAATGCACAGTTTCTCTTTCATTTTAAAACAGTTGGTTTTCTGAAAGAAATAAGAAGTGTTTTTCTGTCTCTCTCTCTCTCTGGAGGCTGCTGTTTGGGGCTATTAGAATACAGGGCATCTCTCTTTCTCTGTCTCTCTCTCTCTCTCTCCAGAAGTGTTCAAATGCTCTATGACTGTCAACAAGTACAAGTACGTAAGCCTGTGTGTCGCTATCTAATTTTCAAGAGGAGTTTAAGTCTAGAAGAGGAACATTGCTTAAATTGGAACTAATAGAGATAGGTTAGCATTCTGGAACTCCCTCCCTAACAGCACTGTGGGTGTACCTACACCACATGGACTGACTGATGTCCAATAACAATCCTGGAACTCCCTCCCTAACAGCACTTTGGGTGTACCGACACCACATTGACTGACTGATGTCCAATAACAATCCTGGAACTCCCTCCCTAACAGCACTGTGGGTGTACCTGCACCACATGGACTGACTGATGTCCAATAACAATCCTGGAACTCCCTCCTGAACAGCCCTGTGGGTATACCTACACCTCATGGACTGACTGATGTCCAATAAAAATCCTAGAACTCCCTCTCTAACAGCATTCTGGATGCACCTACACCACATGGACTGACTGATGTCCAATAACAATCCTAGAACTCCCTCTCTAACAGCACTGTGGGTGTACCTACACCACATGGACTGACTGATGTCCAATAACAATCCTGGAACTCCCTCCCTAACAGCACTGTGGGTGTACCTACACCACTTGGATTGCAGCGGTTCAAGATGGTGGCTCACTCACCACCCTCTCAAGGGGCAATTAGAGATGGGCAATAAATACTGACCTAGCCACTGAATAATGAAAAAACTCCTGCCTTTTACTATCTGTGGGCAGGACTTTCCACACCCCACTGTGCTGTGTTTCATGGCGGTGGGAGACAGCTCCGCCATTGGCCAACCATGGAATCTTCCGCTCCCGCCGTTGTCAACAGGGTTTCTGTTTTATGGACCCACCAGCATGGAAAACCAGTGGCCAGGGGTTCGCGATCAGCGGGGCTGGAAGATCCCACCGGCGGAAGGGACCAGAACATTCCGGGCTATGTCTCTATATAGAAATACAGGTTGGCCAAGCAGGTCACGTGACTGTGTTCCTGATCTCTGGCAGGAAAAATCCCTCCAGAGATACTTTGGGCCTGGTCCCTTTGGCAGGAAGGGAAATCAAAAGTGGGGAAAGGCGGGGTACTTGCCACATTCCTCTTGCACAGCTTTGATGGACTGATTCGAGTAATGAGGCCTACCAGACAGGCCTCTCCTGCCATTTTGGCATGGGGTGAGCGGACTATGGGAGTGGAATCGGTTTATCACAAACGACGGTGAGTGATTTTCTGACTGTTCACCGAGGAGAGGTTAAGGAACAGTCAACATTTTTCTTTCGAGAGTTTCTACCTCATGGGTCAGGTCATGTGAGCCATGAAACTATGGCATCATCCTTTCAGGCAGCACTGAAACCAAATACTGATACCATCCCGACCTGCAGTGTACTATTCAAATCAATCAATGTCAGAGGAACAGAAGGAAATACGCAGTCAAGAATCATTAGGCTGGTATAATAGGTCATTTAGAAAAGCAATCCAGGTTGAACGCGCTTAATTTATGGCATGGGAGTATTATTAAACTGTCAATTTGTGAGCGATCTTGCTTATTATGTTGGAGGCCGAACAGGAAATCAGATGGCGATAGTCATGCGCTAATATTTGGCCTCTTTGTCCAGTTGGATCATTCATCTACGGTTCCCTCCCTGCATCACTCAGGCATAACACCTCTGGCCCAGGATTTGGGCCTACTAAATTCTGCAAGTCCAAAGCCTGGAGCGCACCCTGTGGAAAAAGGATGGAAAATCAGGAGTAGTTTGTGACTGATTGTGCGAAAGATTCTGCCCCTTGACTTGCCCCTGGGTCACTTGGAGAAGGAATTCTCCAAACATTGTCCATCAGTCCGGGAGAGTGGACATTAGCTGTGGGGAATGGAACACTTTTCTGTTTTCCTCGGGCCAGCCGAACCTTTTATTCCTTTAAAAAGTTTATTTATTTGTGTCACAAGTAGGCTTACATTAACACTGCAATGAAGTTACTGTGAAAATCCCCCAGTCGCCACACTCCTGTTCGGGTCCACTGAGGGGGAATTTAGCACGGCCAATCTACCTCATGGGGTGAATTTTTCCGTCCCGCCCGCCTCGGGAATGGTAGCCGCGGCGAAGGGCGGACCATGGAAAGATCCGTTGACCTTGGGCGGGATTTTCCGTTTCCGGGGCAAGAGCGGCTGGAAAAATCTCGCGCCACGGGCTTTTTCGTTGAAATGAATCGCTCTTATTCACCTCAACCTCTGCGAGCGAATTCCTCTCCGCTCTCTGGACAAAGACATTTCTCCTGAATTCCCGATTGGATATAGGAGTGACAATTCGACATTCACGGCCTCTCATTTTGGATTTCCTCTTGCATCATCTTTTGGTTCAAGCTTCCGGCTACCTCTGCCAGTCTCTTCATTCCTTATCTATTCCTATTTCGAATCGCATTTCGTTCGTGTTTCTCTGTTGCTGGTGCGGTGCCAAATTTGAGGCAGGTTGGTGCTTTTGGTGCCAAACACTGTACAGGAATGTTTTTGGTGGATTTGCTTTTTTGGGGTCTGACTCAAGTCATTACACATTCACACACAGTTCAGCACTAGCAAAGGACATGGGCCAGGATTTTACACTCACCCCGAGCCCTTCCCAATCTCTCCCACACTGTGGAGAGGTGGCAGGATGTAGGGAGCGTGGAATTGTACAATTTAACACTGGGGTGGCCAGGCCCTCGGATGGGTAGCCCACACTTGCCCCGATTGAAGCCTTTAACCATAGAATCTACAGTGCAGAAGGAGGCCGTTTGGCCTATCGAGTCTGCACCGACAACAATCCCACCCAGGTCCCATCTCCATAACCCCACATATTTACCCACCTCGTTCCCCTGACACTAAGGGACAATTTAGCATGGCCAATCCACCTAACCTGCACATCTTTGGACACTAAGGGGCAATTTAGAATGGCCAATCCACCTAACCTACAAATCCTTTGGACACTAAGGGGCAATTTAGCATGGCCAAACCCGCTAACCTACACATCTTTGGACATTAAGGGGCACTTTAGCATGGCCAATCCACCTAACCTGCACATCTTTGGACACTAAGGGGCAATTTAGCATGGCCAATCCACCTAACCTGCACATCTTTGGACACTAAGGGGCAATTTAGAATGGCCAATCCACCTAACCTACAAATCCTTTGGACACTAAGGGGCAATTTAGCATGGCCAAACCCGCTAACCTACACATCTTTGGACATTAAGGGGCACTTTAGCATGGCCAATCCACCTAACCTGCACATCTTTGGACACTAAGGGGCAATTTAGCATGGCCAATCCACCTAACCTGCACATCTTTGGACACTAAGGGGCAATTTAGCATGGCCAATCCCGCTAACCTACACATCTTTGGACACTAAGGGGCAATTTAGCATGGCTAATCCCGCTAACCTACACATCTTTGGACACTAAGGGGCAATTTAGCATGGCCAATCCCCCTAATCTGCACATGTTTGGGCACTAAGGGGCAAATTAGCATAGCCAATCCCCCTAATCTACACATCTTTGGACACTAAGGGGCAATTTAGCATTGCCAATCAACCTAACCCGCACATCTTTGGACACCAAGGGCAATTTAACATGGCCAATCCCCCTAATCTGCACATGTTTGGGCACTAAGGGGCAAATTAGCATAGCCAATCCCCCTAATCTACACATCTTTGGACACTAAGGGGCAATTTAGCATTGCCAATCAACCTAACCCGCAGATCTTTGGACACTAAGGGGCAATTTAGCATGGCCAATCCACCTAACCCGCATATCTTTGGACAATAAGGGGCAATTTAGCATGGCCAATCCACCTAACCTACATATCTTTGGACACTAAGGGGCAATTTAGCATGGCCAATCCACCTAATGTACTCATTTTTGGACTGTGGGAGGAAACCAGAGCACCCGGAGGAAACCCATGCAGACATGGGGAGAACGTGCAAACTCCACACAGACAGTGACCTGAGGCCAGAATCGAACCCGGGTCCCTGGCGCTGTGAGGCAGCAATTCTAACCACTGCGGCACTGTGCCACCCTAAGTGGCCAATTCATGCCAAAACATGGTGGGGTTCCGGGGATAGGGTGGGATTGTTGTTGGTGCCGGCTCGATGGGCTGAATGGCCTCCTCCTGCACTGCAAGGAGTCTATGGAAGTGGCTCCTTTCTGATTCTAATTCCATTTTATAGAATGTCAAATTTGATGTAACGTTACAGATCTGGCGACTGAAGTGTGTTCTTGCAAAACGATCGTCCTCTGGGTTGCTGACTTCATGCAGTCACTAACCACACCTGTGTTGAATCTGGGTTGATCGGATTTTAACCTGAGCACATCAAGCAGTTGCAAAAGATGCCTCTGTGTTATGTCCCTTACCGCTTGGATGAGATTCTCTTTCAGAGGACAGGGCTGCTCTGTCTCCTAACAATCTCACAAGTGTCCGCCGTGCAAAGGTTAATCTTTCCGCATTATTCTCGGCAATTTGAACAATGGGAAATGCACCACATTTGACAGGGCAGTTCCGACCGCAGTACCTGTTCTGGGATCACGGCTGAATAAACAGGGGTGAAAGATTTCTGCTTGCAGCCCTGGCGGAGACGGGGCGCAGAATGAGTGCTGACCTTGTCCATCATCACCCTCTGAGGGCACAAGGAGCTGGACTGTCTTGCAATTGGCTCCTGCCGGTTCATGTCAGTCACAGGGGTGGTGGGCAGTTAAACCTGCCCACCTCCCACACACGCAGCTTACTGAAGCCAGGTATTTATAGAAGGTACACAGAGAGAGAGAGAGAGACGGGAATGCGTTTGGTCTGATCAAAGGGGAATGGGCACGTCTTGCCGTGTTAGACCCCAGGAATGTTTTAAATGATAAACGCCTTCAGGAAGTCTCTGTCTTGTCACTCCCTGTGTTTCCATAGGTTGGAGAAACACAGGAAAAAGGGACTGACGACTGACTTATACAAATAAGAGCCAATTCTCTCTCTCTCTCCCTCTGTACACGGCAGAGACTCAGTAAGAAGTTTAACAACACCAGGTTAAAGTCCAACAGGTTTATTTGGTAGCAAAAGCCACACAAGCTTTCGGAGCTCTAAGCCAGAGACTCTCAGGGAAGCAGCATGAGTGGGGTGGCCATCTATCGCTCTGTTTACACGGAGGAGTGCTTCAACCAGCGCTTCGGCAGATCCAAGGATGAAGAGAAAGCCGCGCAGAGCTTGCGACAGATGGCCAGGAGGAGTTGCGCGTGCTCACGGGACGTCTGGAGGCGCTTCCTGGAAGAGCGCTTGCCTTGCCTCACCTGGTTGCCCCGGTACAAGTTCAAGCGATGGCTGACCGGGGACGTCATCTCGGGGCTGACAGTGGGAATCATCCACATCCCGCAAGGTAGACAACCTCTCGATCGTTATTTCAGCTGGAGGGAGAGAGCGCGGTGGGTGGGGGGGTAGAGGGGGGTGGGGGGGGGGGGGGGGGGCTGCGACCATTTAATCAGATACTTTGTCCCATCCGTGCTTGGAGCTTGCTTCCAGCTGAAGTGTCAGGTATTTGGGGGGCATTAGCGGAGGGACTGATGAGGGAGAGGCAGAATGGGTGGCGAAGAAGGTGTTTGGCACACTTGCCTTCATCAGTCAGAGCATTGAGTGCAGGAGTTGGGACGTTATGTTACAAGTCATTGGTGAGGCCACATTTGGAGTACTGCGTACAATTCTGATCGCCCTGCTATAGGAAGGATGTTATTAAACTGGAAAGGGCGCAAAAACAGATTGACAAGGATGTTACTGGGACTGGAAGGTTTGAATTATAAGGAGAGGTTGGATAGGCTGGGACTTTTTTCCCTGGAGCGTAGGAGGATGAGGGGTGACCTTATAGAGGTTTATAAAATCATGAGGGGCGTCGATAAGGTGAATAAGCCACAGTCTTTTCCCCAGGGTGGGGGAGTCCAAAACCAGAGGGCAGAGGTCGAAGGTGAGAGGGGAAAGGGGACCTGAGGGGCAACCTTTTCACACAGAGGGTGGTGTGTGTATGGAATGAGCTGCCAGAGGAGGTGGTAGAGGCGGGGACAATGACAACATTTAAAGGACATTTGAACAGGTACATGGATGGGAAAGGGATATGGGCCAAACGCAGGCAAATAGGACTAGTTCAGATTAGGAAATCTGGTATGGTTTTGATTTGATTTGATTTGATTTATTATTGTCACATGTGTTCCAGTCACAGATAGGGTGCCGAGAAAGATCAGCTTAATATTTGATTTATTATTGTCACATGTATTGGGATACAGTGAAAAGTATTGTTTCTTGTGCACTATACAGACAAAGCATACTGTTCATAGAGTACACAGGGGAGAAGGAAAGGAGAGGGTGCAGAATATAGTGTAACAGTCATAGCTAGGGTGCAGAGAAAGATCAGCTTAATATATGGTAGGTCCATTCAAAGTCTGACAGAAGTAGCTGTTCTTGAGTCGGTTGGTAGGTGACCTCAGACTTTTGTATCTTTTTCCCGACGGAAGAAGGTGGAAGAGAGAATGTCCGGGGTGCGTGGGGTCCTTAATTATGCCGGCTGCTTTTCCGAGGCAGCGGGAAGTGTAGACAGAGTCAATGGATGGGAGGCTGGTTTGCGAGATGGACTGGGCTACATTCACAACCTTTTGTAGTTTCTTGCGGTCAAAGTAGGAGCCCATACCAAGCTGTGATACATTTGGATTAAATGCTTTCTCTGGTGCATCTGGTCGGCATGGACGAGTTGGGCCGAAGGGCCTGTTTCCGTGCTGTATATCTTTATGACTCTATGAGGGGGTTAAAGCGCAGGAGTCAATCTACCTGCAGGGTTATGAGTTCACTTGCTTGGATTCAGATGCCAGCAAAGGGGGAGGTCGGGGGGGGGGGGGGGGGGGGGGGGGGGGGGAAGCGGGTGGGCCGGGGGGAGAGCGGGGTTGGGGGGCGTGGTGGGGGCGGGGGGGAAGGTGGATGCCAGGCAATCGGAAACAGAGTGGAAAATTCGCAGGAAGCTTCATCGCCGGGTAATATTTCCTCCTCCCTCAGCGGCCAACTCCAAAGTGGTGATCTCAGAAGGGATCAATCATCCTGCCCTTCAGCTGGCCTGAGAGAAAGGATATACAAGCACGAGACTGAGAAGGACGCCGGAGAATGTGGCGGAACAGATACTGCACTAAAATGTTGCCAAATGTTTGGAAATGGGAGGTGTGCGAGGCGGATCACACCACTGAGATCAAGGGGGAGTTCAACGGGCAGTAGTTCAGGATGTTGAACGAAGGATATCAGTGGTGACCTGCGAAATTCTGTTCCTGAACTTTTATATATTGCTTGTGAATTCCGACACGGGACATTATTCAAAAAATCACCCGCCCGATTATTCTCTCTACCTTTCAACATGTATGTGAGAGGAGAATGGTGGGTGTATTAAATGACTGTATGTGCAAGAATGGGTTGAATGTGCCAACGAACGGTTGGTTCACAACAGCCAATGGATGCGTGCTGGACTTGTGTTGCCCGGCATGACACTTGACCCCGTGGCTCCTCCCCATTTCCCCATTTGATGCTGTTGGTGGAACGCAGGACTGATTGATCCATTGTAAACTTCCGACAAGGGTGGCACGGTGGCACAGTGGTTAGCACTGTTGCCTCACAACGCTGGGGACCGGGTTCAATTCCGGCCTCGGGTCACTGTCTGTGTGGAGCTTGTACGTTCTGCACGGTACACAATTTACCATGGGACAATTTAACATGGCCAATCCACCTAACCTGCACATCTTTGGACACTAAGGGACAATTTAGCATGGCCAATCCACCTAACCTGCACATCTTTGGACACTAAGGGGCAATTTAGCATGGCCAATCCACCTAACCTGCACATCTTTGGACACTAAGGGACAATTTAGCATGGCCAATCCACCTAACCTGCACATCTTTGGACACTAAGGGGCAATTTAGCATGGCCAATCCACCTAACCTGCACATCTTTGGACACTAAGGGACAATTTAGCATGGCCAATCCACCTAACCTGCACATCTTTGGACACTAAGGGACAATTTAGCATGGCCAATCCACCTAACCTGCACATCTTTGGACACTAAGGGACAATTTAGCATGGCCAATCTGCCTAACCTGCACATCTTTGGACACTAAGGGGCAATTTAGCATGGCCAATCCACCTAACCTGCACATCTTTGGACACTAAGGGGCAATTTTAACATGGCCAATCCACCTAACCTGCACATCTTTGGACACGAAGAGGCAATTTAGCATGGCCAATCCACCTAACCTGCACATCTTTGAACATTAAGGGGCAATTTAGCATGGCCAATCCACCTAACCTGCACACCTTTGAACATTAAGGGGCAATTTACAATGGCCAATCCACCTAACCTGCACATCTTTGGACACTAAGGGGCATTTTACAATGGCCAATCCACCTAACCTGCACATCTTTGGACACTAAGGGGCAATTTAACATGGCCAATCCACCTAACCTGCACATCTTTGGACACTAAGGGGCAATTTTAACATGGCCAATCCACCTAACCTGCACATCTTTGGACACTAAGGGGCAATTTTAACATGGCCAATCCACCTAACCTGCACATCTTTGGACACGAAGAGGCAATTTAGCATGGCCAATCCACCTAACTTGCACATCTTTGGACACTAAGGGGCAATTTAGCATGGCCAATCCACCTAACCTGCTCATCTTTGGACACTAAGGGGCAATTTAGCATGGCCAATCCACCTAACCTGCACACCTTTGGATACTAAGGGGCAACTGAGTCTGGCCAATCCACTTAACCTACACATCTTTGGACACTGAGGAGCAATTTAGCATGGCCAATTCACTAAGGGGCAATTTAGTATGGCCAATGCACCTAACCTGCACATCTTGGGACACTAAGGGACAATTTAGCATAGCCAATCCACCTAACCGACACATCTTGGGACACTATGGGGCAATTTAGCATGGTCAATGGTGTGGGAGAAATGTGGAGCACCCGAAGGAAACCGACGTAGACAGAGGGAGAATGTGCAAACTCCACACAGACAGTGACCCAAGCCGGAATTGAACCCAGGTCCCTGGCGTTGTGAGGCAGCAGTGCTAACCTCTTCCTAAGTTCTGGGCTAGATTTCGAACAAGGTCTCAGGGGAAGTGCCAACGTTTAGTCCAATGAGACACCTTGTCTTCCTCAAACATCCTCCCATCAGGCTGGACGATGTCATTGTTTTTTTCTAAAAAAAGCTCTTTATCTCTCGCCAGGGATGGCCTTTGCCCTGCTGACATCTGTGGCTCCAGTCTATGGACTCTACACCTCATTCTTCCCTGTTGTGCTGTACATGCTGTTTGGAACCGGACGCCATGTCTCCACAGGTAAGAAGTGCATCCCGTGTCCACAGTGGGGCAAATGGAATATGCACCAAGATGGAGCATGGGTAATGGGGGTCAGCTGGACTTGGTTTGATTGCCTGAGGGTTAGGGGTGGGTCAGAGACCAATTTGCCAGATTTCCCACCCCCCCCTCCCCCACTCCTCCCCCTCCACCGCCCCTCCCCACCACCAATAGCCTTTTATTGCCTCTTCCAGGCTGGAGGGTGAGCTTGTAGTGAATTAAATTGTACAACGCTTGTGAGAGTGAGGTGAATGACCAGTTGGTCTGATTCGATGGTGTTGATTGAAGGATTGCGGAGATCTTAGACCATCAGACCATAAGACATGGAGCAGAATTAAGCCACTCGGCCCATTGAGTCTGCTCCGCCATTCAAGTATGGCTGACATTTTTCTCATCCCCATTCTCCTGCCTTTTCCCCATAACCCCTGATCCCCTTATTAATCAAGAACCTATCTATCTCTGTCTTAAAGACACTCAATGATCTGGCCTCCACAGCCTTCTGCGGCAAAGAGTTCCACAGATTCACCACTCTCTGGCTGAAGAAATTCCTCCTCATCTGTTTTAAAGGATCGCCCCTTTAGCCTGAGGTTGTGCCCTCTGGTTCTAGTTTTTCCCACTAGTGGAAACATCCTCTCCACGTCCACTCTATCCAGGCCTCACAGTATCCTATAAGTTTCAATAAGATCCCCCCTCATCCTTCTAAACTCCAACGAGTACAGACCCAGAGCCCTCAACCGTTCCTCATCCGACAAACTCTTCATTCCAGGGATCATTCTTGTGAACCTCCTCCGGACCCTTTCCAAGGCCAACACATCCTTCCTTAGATAGGGCGGCACGATAGCACAGTAGTTAGCACTGCTGCTTCACAGCTCCAGGGACCTGGGTTCGATTCCCGGCTTGGGTCACTGTCTGTGTGGAGTTTGCACATTCTCCTCGTGTCTGCGTGGGTTTCCTCTGGGTGCTCCGGTTTCCTCCCACAGTCCAAAGATGTGCGGGTTAGGTTGATAGGCCATGCTAAAATTGCCCCTTAGTGTCCTGGGATGCATAGATTAGCGGAATTAGCGGGTTAAATATGTAGGGAAAAGGGGGTAGGGCCTGGGTGGGATTGTGGTCGGTGCAGACTCGATGGGCCGAATGGCCTCTTTCTGTACTGTAGGGTTTCTATGATTTCTATGATGATATGGAGCCCAAAACTGCTCACAATACTCCAAATGGGGTCTGACCAGAGCCTTATACAGCCTCAGAAGTACATCCCTGCTCTTGTATTCTAGCCCTCTCAACATGAATGCTAACATTGCATTTGCCTTCCTAACTGCCGACTGAACCTGCACATTAACCTTTAGAGAATCTTGAACAATGACTCCCAAGAACCTTTGTGTTTCTGATTTCCTAAGCATTTCCCCATTTAGAAAATAGCCTCCATTCCTCCTTCCAAAATGCATAAACTAGCATAATCTTATAGCACAATGAGTAACATTCGCGGCCTCTGAACCAGGAGTTCAAGGTTCAGGTCCCACTTGATGGTCACAGAAGGACTGCAATTATTTTTTATTCATGGAATGTGGGGCTTCGCTGGCTGGGCCAGTATATGTTGCCCATCCCTCATTGCCCTTGAACTGAGAGGCTTGCTCAGTCATTTTGGAGGGGGCAGTTTAAAGGCAACTGCATCTGGAGTCACATATAGACCAGGGAAGGACGGCAGAGTCCCTTCCCTAAAGCACAATATTGACCCAGATGTGTTTTTCCGACCATGGTTTCATGGTCATCAATAGACTTTTAATTCAAGATTTTTATTGAATTCAAATTTCACCATCTGCTGTGGCGGGATTCGAACCCGGTTCCCCAGAGCATTGCCCTGGGTCTCTGGATTACTCGTTCAGTGACTACCCCTCGGCTATTGCTTCCCCTTCCACTATGCCAGATGACAGGCGGTAAGAGTGGGAGAGTTCCCTGGTCAGCCAAAACACAGAAAGCAATGGTAAACCTCGGTAGTACTTTGCCTTGCTATAGAGGGAGCACAGCGAAGGTTTATTAGGCTGATTCCTGGGATGGCAGGTCTGTCATATGAGGAGAGACTAAGTCGGTTAGGATTATATTCACTGGGGTTTAGAAGAGTGAGAGGGGATCTCGTAGAAACTTATAAAATTCTAACAGGGTTAGACAGGGTAGATTCAGAAAGAATGTTCCCGATGGTGGGGGAGTCCAGAACTAGGGGTCATAGTTTGAGGATAAGGGGTAAACCTTTTAGGACTGAGGTGAGGAGAAATTTCTTCACCCAGAGGGTGGTGAATGTGTGGAATTCACTCCCACAGAAAGTAGTTGAGGCCAAAACGTTGTGTGATTTCAAGAAGAAATTAGATATCGCTCTTGGGGCTAAAGGGATCAAGGGATATGGGGGGAAGGGGGAATCAGGATATTGTATTTGATGATCATCCATGGTCAAAACGAATGGCAGAACAGGCTTGAAGGGCCGAATGGCCTCTTCCTGCTTCTAGTTTCTATGTAATCACGGACCAACCCAGGAGTCCGTTATCACCGAGGCCCATTCAGGGCATGGTGCTTGATGAGAGAGAGAGTGAGAGAGGTTGAGGAATCAATGTTGGCCTGGTAACCTTGCTTTCTTTTCACTCCCACTGAATAAGGAGATGTAAGAGAGACTGCACCTCTGACAAGGCAGCACTCTCTGTGTGCTGGATTGCAGGGTTACCCAAGATGGGGAGATCAGGTCTCTCGCTGGCTTGAAGCCCATTGCCTTCCGACGCGGGTGAAAATGGTGCCCGCAGGGCCATTTAAAGAGAAAACAGAGCCTATATTGAAGAGTGATTGTTAGGTTTGCTCTTTGGGGGACTGCTGGTAGGGTACCCCACCCCGTACTGTTAACCATTTCCTCTCGCCAGGTACTTTTGCTGGGATTAGTTTGATGACTGGTTCTATTGTTGAACGCTTGGTACCACACCAAATGGAATGGAACGGAACAAGCCTGGAAGATCCAGAGTTGGAGAGACAACGGATATCTGTTGCGTCTGCAGTGGCCTTTCTCTCAGGGCTTATGATGGTAAATGTTTCCTCTTCTTTCAATTATTCCTTCCCCCCCACGCCAACTCCGCCATCCTATCCAGAAGGTGCAGAGGATTGCCAGGGTATAGTTTGACAAGCTCCAGCAAGCAGATAGCGATGAACATTGTCGGACAATACAGCAGGATATAGATAGGCTGGAAAATTGGGCGGAGAAATGGCAGATGGAATTTAATCCAGATAAATGCGAAGTGATGCATTTTGAAAGAACTAATGTAGGAAGGAGTTATACAATAAATGGCAGAGCCATCAAGAGTATAAAAACACAGAGGGACCTAGGTGTGCAAGTCCACAAATCCTTGAAGGTGGCAACACAGGTGGAGAAGGTGGTGAAGAAGGCATATGGTATGCTTGCCTTTATAGGACGGGGTATAGATATAAAAGCTGGAGTCTGATGATGCAGCTGTATAGAATGCTGGTTAGGCCACATTTGGAGTACTGCGTCCAGTTCTGGTCGCCACACTACCAGAAGGACGTGGAGGCTTTAGAGAGAGTGCAGAGAAGGTTTACCAGGATGTTGCCTGGTATGGAGGGTCTTAGCTATGAGGAGAGATTGGGTAAACTGGGGTTGTTCTCCCTGGAAAGACGGAGAATGAGGGGAGACCTAATAGAGGTATACAAAATTATGAAGGGCATAGATAGGGTGAACAGTGGGAAGCTTTTTCCTAGGTCGGAGGTGACGATTACGAGGTGTCACGGGCTCAAGGTGAGAGGGGCGAAGTATAACTCAGATATCAGAGGGACGTTTTTTTACACAGAGTGGTGGGGGCCTGGAATGCGCTGCCAAGTAGGGTGGTGGAGGCAGACACGCTGGCATCGTTTAAGACTTACCTGGATAGTCACATGAGCAGTCTGGGAATGGAGGGATACAAACGAATGGTCCAGTTGGACCAATGAGCGGCACAGGCTTGGAGGGCCGAAGGGCCTGTTTCCTGTGCTGTACTGTTCTTTGTTCTTTGTTCTTTGTAACCCTCCTGGACCAAACAATGAAAGTTGTCCGGCCATCAAACCCTGGCTGCATCCTGGCCTGAGTTCTGTTCCTGCTGTCCTTGTGTGCACACTATCCAATGGGGTCAGTTTAGCTCAGTTGGCTGGATGGCTGGTTAATGATGCAGAGCGACGCCAACAGCATGGGTTCAATTCCTGTACTGTCTGAGATTATTTATTAAGGCCCCACCTTCCCAACCTTACCCCTTGCCTGAGGTGTGGTGACCCTCAGGTTAAATCACCACCAGTCAGCTCTCTCCCTCAAAGAGAGGAACAGCTATGCGACTATGGCGACTTGACCTTTTTACCTTGCTTTGCAGCATGAGGCACAAGGGATCACAGCCAGAGGCAACAGTCCCATTGCTGAAAGTCCATCTCCCTCGACCATGGATACTGAGGCTACTCAAGGACAATTTAGCACGGCCAATCCACCTAACCAGCACATCTTTGGACACTAAGGGGCAATTTAGCATGGCCAATCCACCTAACCAGCACATCTTTGGACACTAAGGGGCAATTTAGCACGGCCAATCCACCTAACCTGCACATCTTTGGACCAAAAGGGACAATTTAGCATGGTCAATCCACCTAACCTGCACATCTTTGGACACTAAGAGGCAATTTAGCATGGCCAATCTACCTAACCTGCACATCTTTGGACACTAAGGGGCAATTTAGCATGGCCAATCCACCTAACCTGCACATCTTTGGACACTAAGAGGCAATTTAGCATGGCCAATCCACCTAACCGGCACATCTTTGGACACTAAGAGGCAATTTAGCATGGCCAATCCACCTAACCTGCACATCTTTGGACACTAAGAGGCAAGTTAGCATGGCTAATCCACCTAACCTGCACATTTTTGGACACTAAGGGGCAATTTAGCATGGCCAATCCACCTAACCTGCACATCTTTGGACACTAAGAGGCAATTTAGCATGGCCAATCCACCTAACCTGCACATCTTTGGACACTAAGGGGCAATTTAGCATGGCCAATCCACCTAACCTGCACATCTTTGGACACTAAGGGGCAATTTAGCATGGCCAATCCACCTAACAAGCTTCCTTCAGTGTGTATATATGGAATCTCTCTGCGTGCATGCCTCAGCATTCTCTTTGTCTTCCAGATCTGTATGTTTGTCCTGCAGCTGGGATTCCTTTCCACCTACTTGTCGGACCCAATCGTGAAGGCGTTCACCAGCGGCACCGCCTGCCATGTCACCATCTCCCAGCTCAACATCATGCTCGGCCTGCGACTGCCACGTTTCACCGGACCCTTCACCCTCTTTAAGGTTGGCATTTACGCCGGGTGAGTGCTCCGCATTTGCCCGGCTTCCTTTTGCTGTACCTTTTGCATGACCTCTCTAAATAGCACTGTCCACCCCACTTGTTTCCTCCTATCCAGTTCACAGCTCAGAAACAGGCCATTCAGCCCAACTGGCCCATGCTGGTTTTTATTCTCCACACCAGCCTCCTCCTACTTATTTCGCTTCCTTTTAAGCATCCAAGTTATTCGTCCCAATCCGTCCTTTTTGTAGCAAGTTCTACATTCTACATTTCTCCTGAATTTCTCCTGTTTTGGAGACCAGAACTATGCACCGTATCCTGAATGTTGTTTGACCTCGGTTCTATGGAAGTGAACACAATGGGTGGGACTTTACGACCTCGCTGGGGCAAGTCTCGTAAAATCCCGCCCGAGGCTGCTGGAGAGTTCCATCCTGTGAGCTTCGCCCGCCGCGGTTTTGGTAAAATTCGGGAAAATTCCGATGAATGTCACTGCTTTTGAACGGTGAAAAATCAATCCCATCACTTTGTTTGCACTGTTCTGGCTCCGTCAACCTACTTTTAACAAGCTGCATTGTTCTGCAGGAGATGCCAGTGTTACATCAGCAAACAACAGGCCAATCGCAGCTTCTCTTTGATTGAGAGTTGCAGTGCTATAAGGGCTGCCGCCATGACAGATTCCATCCCCCGTTCTCCCTTTGGCAGTTGTTCTTGTGAAGGGAACCTATCAGAACGTGAAGGAGGCACTAACCTCCCACAATTTGCCGATGCCAGCCTGCTTTGGACATGGACGCTGCCCCAGCTCTGTCGGCCTTGTAAAATCAGGCTGACAGCACTGACCCCCAAACTTGTCCAACCTCATCAGGCCCGTTGCCTTTCGGAGGCCCCGTCCTCACATTTTAAGGTTTATGTTTCCAGCTAATTCTTTCCTCTGGGAGGGTTGAGCACTTTTGGCACACTTTGCACTCACATGGGTGGCATGGTGGCACAGTGGTTGGCACCGCTGCCTCGCAGCACCAGGGACCCGGGTTCAATTCTAGCCTTGGGTGACTGTCTGTACGGAGTCTGAACATTCTCCCCGTGGCTGCGTGGGTTTCCTCCGGTTGCCCCGGTTTGCTCCCACAGTCCAAAGATGTGCAGTTTGGGTGGACTGACCAGACTAAATTGCCCCTTAGTGTCCAAAGATGTGCAGGTTAGGTGGATTGGCTATGCTAAATTGTCCCTTAGTGTCCAAAGATGTGCAGGTTAGGTGGATTAGCCATGCTAAATTGCCCCTTAGTGTCCAAAGACGTGCAGGTTCGGTGGATTGGCCATGCTAAATTGTCCCTTAGTGTCCAAAGACGTGCAGGTTCGGTGGATTGGCCATGCTAAATTGTCCCTTAGTGTCCAAAGATGTGCAGGTTAGGTGGATTGGCCATGCTAAATTGCCCCTTAGTGTCCAAAGATGTGCAGGTTAGGTGGATTGGCCATGCTAAATTGCCCCTTAGTGTCCAATGATGTGTAGGTTAGGTGGGTTGGCCATGCTAAATTGTCCCTTAGTGTCCAAAGATGTGTAGGTTAGGGGGATTGGCCATGCTAAATTGTCCCTTAGTGTCCAAAGATGTGCAGGTTAGGTGGATTGGCCATGCTAAATTGTCACTTAGTGTCCAAAGATGTGCAGGTTAGGTGGATTGGCCATGCTAAATTGTCCCTTAGTGTCCAAAGATGTGTAGATTAGGTGGACTGGCCATGCAAAATTTCCCGTTCGTGTCCAAAGATGTGTAGGTTAGGTGGATTGACCATGATAAATTGCCCCTTAGTGTCCAAAGATGTGTAGGTTAGGTGGATTGACCATGCTAAATTGTCCCTTAGTGTCCAAAGATGTGTAGATTAGGTGGACTGGCCATGCAAAATTTCCCGTTCGTGTCCAAAGATGTGTAGATTAGGTGGATTGACCATGATAAATTGCCCCTTAGTGTCCAAAGATGTGTAGGTTAGGTGGATTGACCATGATAAATTGCCCCATGGTAAATTGTAAAGTGTACCCCAACCTGTGATTTCATCTTGGATCACACTCTTTGGGAAATCAGTGTGAAGGGTGAGGATTTCCCGGGTGTCAGTGGGGAGTGTTGAGGTGAACTGGTCCTCCCACGGGAGCAAGCAAATTGTGGTCTGAGCGCCACTGGTCTGGGGATGTCCTTGCCTGGGACCAGGTGATCAGGCCAGGGAATGGTGCGCAGAGTGAGGCGTTCAGAAGACTTTAAAAAACAAAATCTGCACCAGATTCAAACCAAAAAGATAAAGGAAGCTTATTTTTCAACTGACTGAAACAACATTCTTTTGTCCTCAGACACTGGCATCGATACTCGGAGCTCTCTCCAGGACCAACATTGTCGAGCTGATTATCTCCCTTATCTGTCTGAGCATTCTCATTCCGGTGAAGGAAATCAGCAGCCGCTTCAGGGAGAAGCTTCGCACACCCATCCCGATCGAGATGGTCATGGTGAGCAGTTTATAAACTTTCTTTATTAGTGCCACGAGTAGGCTTATATTAACACTGCAATGAAGTTACTGTGAAAATCCCCGAGTCGCCACACTCCTGTTCAGGTACACTGAGGGAGAATTTAGCATGGCCAATGCACCCTAACCCGCACATCTTTGGACACGAAGGGGAAATTTTGCATGGCCAATCCACCTAACCCGCACATCTTTGGACACTAAGGGACAATTTAGCATGGCCAATCCGCCTAACCTGAACATCTTTGGACACTAAGGGACAATTTAGCATGGCCAATCCACCTAATCTACACATCTTTGGACACTAAGGGGCAATTTAGCATGGCCAATCCGCCTAACCTGAACATCTTTGGACACTAAGGGACAATTTAGCATGGCCAATCCACCTAATCTACACATCTTTGGACACTAAGGGGCAATTTAGCATGGCCAATCCGCCTAACCTGCACATCTTTGGACACGAAGGGGAAATTTTGCATGGCCAATCCGCCTAACCTGAACATCTTTGGACACTAAGGGACAATTTAGCATGGCCAATCCACCTAATCTACACATCTTTGGACACTAAGGGGCAATTTAGCATGGCCAATCCACCTAACCTACACATCTTTGGACACTAAGGGGCAATTTAGCATGGCCAATGCACCTAACCTGCGCATCTTTGGACACTAAGGGACAATTTACCATGGCCAATCCACCTAACCAGCACATCTTTGGACACTGAGGTGCAATTTAGCATGGCCAATCCACCTAATCTACACATCTTTGGACACGAAGGGGAAATTTAGCATGGCCAATCCACCTAATCTACACATCTTTGGACACTGAGGGACAATTTAGCATGGCCAATCCACCTAATCTACACATCTTTGGACACTGAGGGACAATTTAGCATGGCCAATCCACCTAACCTACACATCTTTGGACACTGAGGGACAATTTAGCATGGCCAACCCACCGAACCTACACATCTTTGGACACTGAGGGACAATTTAGCATGGCGAATCCGCCTAACCCACACATTTTTGGACACTAAGGGGCAATTTAGCATGGCCAATCCACCTAACCTGCACATCTTTGGACACTAAGGGACAATTTAGCATGGCCAACCCACCTAACCTACACATCTTTGGACACTAAGAGGCACTTTAGCATGGCCAATCCACCTAACCTACACATCTTTGGACACTAAGGGGCAATTTAGCATGGCCAATCCACCTAACCTGCACATTATTTGGACACTAAGGGGGCAATTTAGCACGGCCAATCCACCTAACCTATACATCTTTTGGACTATGGAAGGAAACCGGAGCACCCGGAGGAAATCCACCAGACATGGGGAAAATGTATAAACTCCACACACAGACAGTGACCCACATCCGTAATCAAACCCAGGTCCCTGGCGCTTTGAGGCAGCGGTTCTAACCACCGTACTGCCCCATGTATCCCACATGAACCCACAACCTTGCAACTGAGCAGGGAAGCGTGCTAACCACTGAGCCATGGCACTTTTGAGCCAATAAATTAAGGGATATTTTGCCGGCTTCTGGTCCATGAGATGTGCTGAAGGTGTTAAGGTCTGACGTGAATAAAAATGTTGGATCTAACCAGGCGCTTTGCTTCTTCACAGATTATAGTGGCCACCGCAATCACCTTTGCCACATCCCTCGATGAAAGCTGCAACGTCCAGGTTGTGGGAAATATCCCGGCAGGGTGAGCTGAACTTTCTCAGGATCATTCGGAGCACAGTAAGGAATGATGTGCGAGGGTGACCAACCTGAATAAGACTTTTGTGGCTCCTGTCCTGGGATTTTCATAGAATCCCGACAGTATAGAAGGGGGCCATTCGGCCCATCAAGTCTGTACTGACTACAATCCCACCCAAGCCCCACTCGCACAACCCCACACATTTTACCTTGATAATCCCCCTGACACTAAGGGGCAATTTAGCACGGCCATTGCACCCTAACCCGCACATCTTTGGAGTGTGGGAGGAAACTGGAGCACGCGGAGGAAACCCACGCAGACACGGGGAGAACGTGCAGACTCCGCACAGACAGTGACCCGAGGCCGGGAATCGAACCCGGGTCCCTGGCGCTGTGAGGCAGCAGTGCTAACCACTGTGCCACCGTGCCGCTTTCATATTGCCTCCACGAAGAAACGGTCCAGTGACTTGGAATCAAAAGTTCCCAGACCTAACCCATCGCCAGCTCGCGAAATTTCTATTCCAGTCTTCACGGGAAGACTTATAAAATTCTAACAGTACGAGACAGGGTAGATGCAGGGAGGATGTTCCCGATGGTGGGGGGAGTCCAGAACCAGGGGGTCACAGTCTGAGGATTCGGGGTAGACCATTTAGGACGGAGGTGAGGAGACATTTCTTCACCCGATGAGCCTGTGGAATTCATTCCCACAGGAAGTAGTTGATGCCAAAACATTGAATGTATTCAAGAGGCGGCTGGATATAGCACTTGGGGCGAATGGGGTTAAAGGTTATGGGGAGAAATCAGGATTAGGCTATTGAGTTGGACGATCAGCCATGATCGTGATGAATGGCGGAGCAGGATCGAAGGGCCGAATGGCCTTCTCCTACCTTCTATGTTGGCCAGGATTTTTGCCTCTGTGTTTGCTGTGGACGTAAATGGCCACAGGGGGGCACAAAGTCCCGCGAGAGGCCCAAAATCGCAAATCCCGCCAGTGAGATCTCGCCACACCATCGCCCCTGTTGTTGGCGTAACAAGGTTCGTGCCCAGGAAATGTCATTCAAATATGTCACGGTATGGCTTCCCCGCTGTATTGTCCAGCCCCCCCCTCACAAATATTGGGATTTTCCCCATTTCGGCAAGCGTTGGGACATGCCTGGAGGGGCAGATTCCAGCAACGACAGCTTTCCGGAGATTGAGGCAACATTTTTAAAGGACTTCCCAGTCTCCAGCACTGAAGATTAACACATAGAACCCCCTCCCCCTCCTCTCCCAAGGACACAAGTCGGCTGACATCAACACTGCAATGAAGTTACTGTGAAAATCCCCGAGTCGCCAAACTCCTGTTCGGGTTACACTGAGGGAGAATTTAGCCAATGCACCCTAACCAGCATGTCTTTCAGACTGTGGGAGGAAACCGGAGCACCCGGAGGAAACCCACGCAGACACGGGGAGAACGTGCAGACTCCACACAGACAGTGACCCGAGCCGGGAATCGAACCCGGGTCCCTGGCGCTGTGAGGCAGCAGTGCTAACCACTGTGCCACCAGGAAATCTCTTTACAACCACGAGCTGAGGGAGCTCCATTCAGCTTCTCACGCCACCCTGCGAACACAATCATGTTAAGCTGGTATCCTTTTACCTTCTCAATCAATGTCCCAATCTCTTTCAAAAGATGAAAAGACTAACCCATTTTTTACATTTTCCGCCCTCCCTAGATTTCCAAAGCCTCAACTGCCAGCCGTGTGGAGTATCCCGAGTATAATTGGAGACACAATTGCAATTACCTTTGTTGGATATGCTGTGTCTGTATCACTGGCTATGATCTATGCAGAGAAGCACAGATACAAGATTGATCCCAACCAGGTCTGTGACATCTGAGCACACACTATCCCTGGAAAGGTTATGGGGGTACCTTTGTTACACAAGTCCCAGTTAGTCATAGAATCATAGAATCCCAACCGTGCAGAAGGAGGCCATTCAGCCCATCGAGCCTGCACCGACTCTTTGACAGAGCATCTTACCCAGGACCTCTTCCCATGCACTATTCCCGTAACCCCACGCATTTACCATGGCCAATCCACCTAACCTACACATCTTTGGACACTAAGGGGTAATTTAGCATGGCCAATCCACCTAACCCGCACATCTTTGGACACTAAGGGACAATTTAGCATGGCCAATCCATCTAACCTGCACATCTTTGGACACTAAGGGACAATTTAGCATGGCCAATCCACCTAACCTACGCATCTTTAGACACTAAGGGGCAATTTATCATGGTCAGTCCACCTAACCTACACATCTTTGGACACTAAGAGGCAATTTAGCACGGCCAATCTATCTAATTAACACATCTTTGGACACTAAGACACAATTTACCATGGCTAATTCGCCTAACCTGCACATCTTTGGACACTAAGGGACAGTTTAGCATGGCCAATCCACCTAACCTGCACATCTTTGGACACTAAGGGACAATTTAGCATGGCCAGTCCACCTAACCTACACATCTTTGGACACTAAGGGGCAATTTAGCATGGCCAATCTATCTAATTAACACATCTTTGGACACTCAGACGCAATTTACCATGGCTAATTCGCCTAACCTGCACATCTTTGGACACTAAGGGACAATTTAGCATGGCCAATCCACCTAACCTGCACATCTTTGGACACTAAGGGACAATTTAGCATGGCCAGTCCACCTAACCTACACATCTTTGGACACTAAGGGGCAATTTAGCATGGCCAATCTATCTAATTAACACATCTTTGGACACTCAGACGCAATTTACCATGGCTAATTCGCCTAACCTGCACACCTTTGGACACTAAGGGGCAATTTAGCATGGCCAATCCACCTAACCAGCACGTCTTTCAGACTGTGGGAGGAAACCGGAGCACCCGGAGGAAACTCACGCAGACACGGGGAGAACGTGCAAACTCCACACAGACAGTGACCCAAGCCGGGAATCGAACCCGGGTCCCTGGCGCTGTGAAGCAGCAGAGTTAACCACTGTGCTGCCATTATGGCAGCAGAGAGTCCGAAATCCAGAGGGTATTTTTGTCACCCCCAGTTAGGCCAATTTCAGTAGGAAAAGTGGCCAATGAGGACAGATGTTTGCCCCACACATCTCCATTAACATATTTTTGTCGCTGTTTGATAGGAACTGTTGGCTCATGGAATCTCTAACACGATCTCTTCCCTTTTCACCTGCTTCCCAAGTTCGGCATCATTGGCTACAAGCGATATTCTCGAGAGTGCGGGCAGCTACACACAGGTACGAATATTACACTCACAAAGAAATCCTGGAGTGTTCTTTTGGATTGCTTGACTATGACGTGACACCCTGCTGTTTGAAACTGTGATGACGCTCAGAGAACGGAACTGAAAATGAGCCCCCGGTGAAGAGGAATTCTCAAGTGCTGAGGCATGAGTTCATGAACCTGTACTCAACCTGCGTATCACTATCCACCCTATCTAAACCTCTAATCATCTTATATGTTTCAATAAGATCCCCTCTTAGCCGCCGCCTTTCCAGCGAAAACAATCCCAAATCCCTCAGCCTCTCCTCATAGGATCTCCCCTCCATACCAGGCAACATCCTGGTAAACCTCCTCTGCACCCTCCTCTGGATGAGGGTATAGTTGGGTGGATTAGCAAATTTGCTGATGACACCAAAGTCGGTGGTGTGGTAGACAGTGAGGAAGGGTGTCGTAGTTTGCAGGAAGACTTAGACAGGTTGCAAAGTTGGGCCGAGAGGTGGCGGATGGAGTTTAATGCGGAGAAGTGTGAGGTAATTCACTTTGGTAGGAATAACAGATGTGTTGAGTATAGGGCTAACGGGAGGACTTTGAATAGTGTGGAGGAGCAGAGGGATCTAGGTGTATGTGTGCATAGATCCCTGAAAGTTGGGAATCAAGTAGATAAGGTTGTTAAGAAGGCATATGGTGTCTTGGCGTTTATTGGTAGGGGGATTGAATTTAGGAGTCGTAGCGTTATGTTGCAACTGTACACAACTCTGGTGCGGCCGCACTTGGAGTACTGTGTGCAGTTCTGGTCCCCACATTACAGGAAGGATGTGGAGGCTTTGGAGAGGGTGCAGAGGAGGTTTACCAGGATGTTGCCTGGTATGGAGGGGAGATCCTATGAGGAGAGGCTGAGGGATTTGGGATTGTTTTCGCTGGAAAGGCGGCGGCTAAGAGGGGATCTTATTGAAACATATAAGATGATTAGAGGTTTAGATAGGGTGGATAGTGATAGCCTTTTTCCTCTGATGGAGAAATCCAGCACGAGGGGGCATGGCTTTAAATTGAGGGGGGGTAGTTATAGAACCGATGTCAGGGGTAGGTTCTTTACCCAGAGGGTGGTGAGGGATTGGAATGCCCTGCCAGCATCAGTAGTAAATGCGCCTAGTTTGGGGGCGTTTAAGAGATCCGTAGATAGGTTCATGGACGAAAAGAAATTGGTTTAGGTTGGAGGGTCACAGTTTTTTTTTTAACTGGTCGGTGCAACATCGTGGGCCGAAGGGCCTGTTCTGCGCTGTAATGTTCTATGTTCTATGTTCTATGCGTAAAACTTCGCTTAGAGGCCATCGCCTGGACTACTGTGTCCAACCCTGGCCCCCATACTTTAGGAAGGACGTCAAGGCCTCAGACAGGTTTATGAGGAGGTTTAACGGAAGGGTGCCAGGGAATAAGAGGCTACAGTTCATGAGAAATAAGAGCAGAAAATGCTGGAAAAACTCAGCAGGCCTGGCAGCCTAGAAACCTAGAAGGCAGGAGCAGGAGTGGGCAATTTGGCCCTTCAAGCCCACTCCTTCATTCATTATGATCATGGCTCATCCTCTATCTCGGGTAGCACGGTGGCCCAGTGGTTAGCACTGCTGCCTCACACCGCCAGGGTCCTGGGTTCAATTCCGGCCTCCGGTCACCGTCTGTGTGGAGTTTGCACATTCTCCCCGTGTCTGCGTGGGTTTCCTCTGGTTTCCTCCCAAAGATGTGCGAGTTAGGTTGATTGGCCATGCTAAATTGACCCTAGTGTCAGGGGGATTAGTAGGGTAAATGTGCGGGGTTGCGGGAATAGGGCGTGGGTGGGATTGTGGTCAATGGGCCGAATGGCCTCCTTCTGCACTGTAGGGAGTCTATAATCTCAAGACCATATTCCTGCTTTCCCTCCAAACTCCTTGATGCCATTAAAGTATAAAAAAAATCTCTTTCTTGAATATATTCAGTGACGTGGCCTCCACAGCTTTCTGTGGTAGTGAATTCCACAAGTTCACCACCCTCTGAGTGAAGAAATGTCTCCTCAACTCACTCCTAAATGGTCTCCCCTGTTGGGGACCTTCCTGAGACTGTGACCCCTGGTTCTAAATTCTCCAGTAAGAAGTTTAACAACACCAGGTTAAAGTCCAACAGGTTTATTTGGTAGCAAAAGCCACACAAGCTTTCGGAGCTGCAAGCCCCTTCTTCAGGTGAGTGGGAATTCTGTTCACAAACAGAGCATATAAAGACACAAACTCAATTTACATGAATAATGGTTGGAATGCGAATACTTACAACTAATCAAGTCTTTAAGAAACAAAACAATGTGAGTGGAGAGAGCATCAAGACAGGCTAAAAAGATGTGTATTGTCTCCAGACAAGACAGCCAGTGAAACTCTGTGGGGGTTACAAATAGTGGGACATGAACCCAATATCCCGGTTGAGGCCGTCCTCGTGTGTGCGGAACTTGGCTATCAGTTTCTGCTCAGCGACTCTGCGCCGTCGTGTGTCGCGAAGGCCGCCTTGGAGAACGCTTACCCGAATATCAGAGGCCGAATGCCCGTGACCGCTGAAGTGCTCCCCAACAGGAAGAGAACAGTCTTGCCTGGTGATTGTCGAGTGGTGTTCATTCATCCGTTGTCGCAGCGTCTGCATAGTTTCCCCAATGTACCATGCCTCGGGACATCCTTTCTTGCAGCGTATCAGGTAGACAAGAAGTGGGGGTGTGGGGATGGCCTGAAGATGAACATCTCGCCAAGGCCATCCCCACACCCCCACTTCTTGCCTTCAAACAACCGCACAACCTCAAACAGAACATTGTCCGCAGCAAACTACCCAGCCTTCAGGAGAACAATGACCATGACACCACACAACCCTGCCACAGCAACCTCTGCAAGACGTGCCGGATCATCGACACAGATGCCATCATCTCACGTGAGAACACCATCCACCAGGTACACGGTACATACTCTTGCAACTCGGCCAACGTTGCCTACCTGATACGCTGCAAGAAAGGATGTCCCGAGGCATGGTACATTGGGGAAACCATGCAGACGCTGCGACAACGGATGAATGAACACCGCTCGACAATCACCAGGCAAGACTGTTCTCTTCCTGTTGGGGAGCACTTCAGCGGTCACGGACATTCGGCCTCTGATATTCGGGTAAGCGTTCTCCAAGGCGGCCTTCGCGACACACGACGGCGCAGAGTCGCTGAGCAGAAACTGATAGCCAAGTTCCGCACACACGAGGACGGCCTCAACCGGGATATTGGGTTCATGTCCCACTATTTGTAACCCCCACAGTTTCACTGGCTGTCTTGTCTGGAGACAATACACATCTTTTTAGCCTGTCTTGATGCTCTCTCCACTCACATTGTTTTGTTTCTTAAAGACTTGATTAGTTGTAAGTATTCGCATTCCAACCATTATTCATGTAAATTGAGTTTGTGTCTTTATATGCCCTGTTTGTGAACAGAATTCCCACTCACCTGAAGAAGGGGCTTGCAGCTCCGAAAGCTAGTGTGGCTTTTGCTACCAAATAAACCTGTTGGACTTTAACCTGGTGTTGTTAAACTTCTTACTGTGTTTACCCCAGTCCAACGCCGGCATCTCCACATCATGTCTAAATTCTCCAACCAAGGGGGACATCCTCCCTGCATCTAGTCTGTCCAGCCCTGTTGGAATTTTATGGCATGAAGTACTGGTCGAGAGCTGAAATGGGAAACGGCACAAGGCCGACTATAATCAGCATTGGAATCTCATTAGGTTTTTCTTCAGAAGGAACTCTTCAAAATGCCGCTAATGAAAATACAACAAAAATTACTCCAACTTATGAAGGGTTTAATAAAGAAACATCATTACTCCAAACTTGAGGCCTCGCCCTGGGCCACTCCAAGCTTCCCACAATTCTCTCCTCAATTCCCCACAGCTTGAGGGGCGACCAGATAGAAGTCTACAAGATTATGAGAGGCATGGACGGAGTGGACAGTCAGAAGCTTTTTCCCAGGGTGGAAGAGTCAATTACTAGGGGGCACAGGTTTAAGGTGCGAGGGGCAAGGTTTAAAGGAGATGTACGAGGCAGATTTTTTACACAGTGGGTGGTGGGTGTCTGGAACTCGCTGTCGGGGGAGGTAGTGGAAGCGGATACGGGAGTGAGTTTTAAGGGGCGTCTGGACAAATACATGAATAGGGTGGGGATAGAGGGATATGGTCCTCGGAAGGGTAGGGGGTTTTAGTTCAGTCGGGCAGCATGGTCGGTACAGGCTTGGAGGGCCGAAGGGCCTGTTCCTGTGCTGTAATTTTCTTTGTTCTTTGTTCTACATAGTTCCTTTATTTATAGTGAGTCAGCTGGCGATTACATCACTCTGTAACTGGTTCCATGGTTTACTGGGTCAGCTGACTCTTACATCTTGTTCCCATTGGACACATTACATCCAATACAAAGTTGTCACCGGTTACATTCTAACATTAGGGAGTCTGGGACGGTATTCTCCAGCCTCGCTCATGTTTCCAGCCCTGCTGGGGGAGATTCCCATCGGCAGGGATTCAAAATGGCGCCAGGCGTGATGGCCTCGCTGGTGGGGTCAGAGGCTATTGAGACCCCTCCCGGGTGACTGGGGGCAAGGGAGTGCCTTGGGCAGTGCCAGCCTAGGGTGCCCCTTGGGCAGTGCCAGCCTGGCATCAGGAATATGTGCGGAGATGTTTATGGATTCGTCTATCCCGCTTTTCAATGGAGGGCATTAACTTGGAGTGGTTGGGGAGAGGGTGGTAAGAGGAAAAAAGCTCGCATTTCTATAGCACCTTTCACGACCTCAGGGCCTTCCAGCCAATGAGGCACCTCTGAATTGTAGTCGCTGTCAGAATGTAGGAAACACAGCAGCCAACTTATGCACAGCAAGATCCCAAAAATGAGGTAAATGATCTGCGAACAGTTAACAGCAAGGTAGGTAAATGTGAGCCAGGGCAGGGTTACGGGGATGGAGAGGAGGGCTTGGGTAAGATGCTCTTTTGGAGGGTCGGCGGAGACCTGATGGGCTGAATGGTCTCCATCTGCCCTTCAGGGATTCCATGGCGCTATGGGCTCGGAGAGAATTTCCCCGTTCTGCTTCAGAAAGACGGCACCTCGGGCAGTGTAGCACTCTCTCACCAAGCGGGTCAACCGAGAACTTGTGCGGAAGAGACCTTTACTGCAACTTGGGGGCCTGCCAAGTCAGGGGTGAGAGGTGCCAGGCCACTCGGCTATGAGGACAGACGGACATTCCGAGGAATCGTGCATAATTCGCCGCCTTCTGTTTATTTTTTACAGCTTGCTGGGTTTTTTACCTGCCTTGTCATCCTGGTGGTCTTACTTTTGATTGGTCCCCTGTTTTACTTCCTTCCCAAGGTGAGCGAAGTATTCTGAATCGAACGTTGCACGGCAAACACAGAAAGGCTTCGAATGAATCCCAAAATGTGTCGCAGTCACCCGCTTACATCACTCACCCATCCGACCAATCCAGTATTCTCAGCCTTAGATGTTGTGTTGTGTAGAATTCCCTCTGTAAACACGGTGGGCGGGATTTTCCGGCCCCGCTCATCCCGAAACTGTAAGATTCCGCCCGAGGTCAACGGACCTTTCCATGGTCCGCCTCCCCCCCCGGCCTCTGCCCGTTCCGATTCTGGTGGCGGATGGGATGGGAAAATTCCGGCCTGTATTTTTCAGCCACCACTGAAGAGGGAGGGAATTCGGTGAATTGTCCTCTCTGCAATGCATTTTGGGAAGGATGATCCCAAAGTGTAAACGTCCAGGCCTGAGGTGGGATCTTCCGAAACTGGGATCTCTTCCTCTCAACCCTGCAGTGGAGAAACTTTTCACCGTCAGGTCGACAGTGAGCCATCCTTAACTGCCAGAGGAGATGGGAGTTTGGATCATCCTCTGAGGGCATTGAACAGAGGAAAATGTGATGACATGCGTTGCCACTTCAAACCTGACAGCAAAAAGGTTCCTCTGAATTCTCCCCCTTGAGGTGTATTGTACAGTTCTAGAATCATAGAATCCCTACAGTGCAGAAGGAGGTCATTCGGCCCATCGGGTCTGCACTGACTCTCCAACAGAGTATCTTATCCAGGCCCAATCCCTGTAACCCCATGTCTTTACCCCGCTCATTCCCCTAATTTGCACATCTTTGGACACTAAGGGGCAATTTAGCATGGCCAATCCACCTAACCTACACATCGTTGGACACTAAGGGACAATTTAGCATGGCCAATCCACCTAACCTACACATCTTTGGACACTAAGGGACAATTTAGCATGGCCAATCCACCTAACCCACACATCTTTGGACACTAAGGGACAATTTAGCATGGCCAATCCACCTAACCCTGCACATCTTTGGACACTAAGGGACAATTTAGTATGGCCAATCCACCTAATCTACACATCGTTGGACACTAAGGGACAATTTAGCATGGCCAATCCACCTAACCTACACATCTTTGGACACTAAGGGACAATTTAGTATGGCCAATCCACCTAATCTACACATCGTTGGACACTAAGGGACAATTTAGTACGGCCAATCCACCTAACCGACACATCTTTGGACACTAAGGGACAATTTAGCATGGCCAATCCACCTAATCTACACATCTTTGGACTGTGGGAGGAAACCGGGGAACCTGGAGGAAACCCACGCAGACACGGGGAGAATGTGCAAACACCACACAGACAGTTACCCGAGGCCGGGAATTGAACCTGGGTCCCTGGCACTGTGAGGCAGCAGTGCTAACCACTGTGCCATTGTATCGCCTGAGTAGTGATAATGTGACTGTCCCAATATTCCACAGGCCAGGAGGCACAAGTTCGAATCCCACCATGGTAGTTAGTCTCAGTAACGGTGACCTTGAAACCATCGTTAAAAACCCATCTGGTTCACTCTTCGAAGGGCCATCCAGGCTCAAAACCTTGCCTCTATTCTCTCTCCACAGATGCTGACAGACCTGCTGAGATTTTCCAGCATTTTTCTGTCATGGTTCACCCCTTTAGGGAAGGAAATCTGCCGTCTTTACCCGGTCTGGCCTACATGTGACTCCAGAGCCACGCAATGTGAGCGACTCTCCTGAGAGTCAGCCACATTGTTATGGGGCCTTAAATCACAGGGGCTGGACACAGCCTCTGATGTCCCTTGACAGATACAGACAGCAGAGTTTCTGCTGAGTAGGCCCAAGTAGCAACAGGGCCTACAAAAAGGCCGAAGTCTGCACAGAGTTGCAGGAGGATATCCGTGATTTGGAGGGAATACATGGAGTTGAAAGAGAAGGGGGAGAAATCTGTGTTTATCAGTGAATATTTTGCTTAAATGCTGATTGTCATTTTCGTGGGAGCAACGTAAATCAAAGATAACATGAATAAAACAACCTGTATTCTCAGGCAGTCCTGGCTTGTATCAACGTCACCAGCCTACGCCAGATGTTCCTCCAGTTTCAGGATCTTCCAGAATTGTGGAGAGTCAGCAAGATGGACTTTGTAAGTTTGGGTCAATTTTATCACATGGCAGGGCTCACTGTAAAAAGTCCAACAACTGACTTGCAAACAAGCAGTCACCTCATCTCAACAAACCCAACAGAGACCGGGCATTTATAGAATCCCTACAGAGCAGGATGAGGCCATTCTGCCCATCAAGTCTGCACTGACTCTCCAACAGAGTATCTTATCCAGGCCCTGTAACCCCACATATTTACCCCGCTACTCCCCCTAACCTACACATCCTTGGACACTAAGGGGCAATTTAGCATGGCCAATCCACCTAACCTACACATCTTTGGACACTAAGGGACAATTTAGCATGGCCAATCTACCTAACCTGCACATCTTTGGACACTAAGGAGCAATTTAGCATGGCCAATCCACCTAACCTACACATCTTTGGACACTAAGGGGCAATTTAGCATGGCCAATCCACCTAACCTGCACATCTTTGGACACTAAGGGACAACTTAGCATGGCCGATTCACCTAACCTGCACATCTTTGGGCACTAAGGGGCAATTTAGCATGGCCAATCCACCTAACCTACACATCTTTGGACACTAAGGGGCAATTTAGCATGGCCAATCCACCGAACCTGCACATCTTTGGACACTAAGGGGCAATTTAGCATGGCCAATCCACCGAACCTGCACATCTTTGGACACTAAGGGACAACTTAGCATGGCCGATCCACCTAACCTGCACATCTTTGGGCACTAAGGGGCAATTTAGCATGGCCAATCAACCTAACCTACACATCTTTGGACACTAAGGGGCAATTTAGCATGGCCAATCCACCGAACCTGCACATCTTTGGACACTAAGGGACAATTTAGCATGGCCAATCCACCGAACCTGCACATCTTTGGACACTAAGGGACAACTTAGCATGGCCGATTCACCTAACCTGCACATCTTTGGGCACTAAGGGGCAATTTAGCATGGCCAATCAACCTAACCTACACATCTTTGGACACTAAGGGGCAATTTAGCATGGCCAATCCACCGAACCTGCACATCTTTGGACACTAAGGGACAACTTAGCATGGCCGATTCACCTAACCTGCACATCTTTGGGCACTAAGGGACAACTTAGCATGGCCGATTCACCTAACCTGCACATCTTTGGGCACTAAGGGGCAATTTAGCATGGCCAATCCACCTAACCTGCACATTTTTGGGCACTAAAGGTTAATTAAGCATGGCCAATCAACCTAACCTACACATCTCTGGACACTAAGGGGCAATTTAGCATGGCCAATCCACCGAACCTGCACATTTTTGGGCACTAAAGGTTAATTAAGCATGGCCAATCCACCTAACCAGCACGTCTTTGGACTGTGGGAGGAAACCGGAGCATCCGGAGGAAACCCACGCAGACACAGGGAGAACGTGCAAACCTGGAACCTTGCACCTGGAATCTTTCTTTTTTTGTACAGTAGTAACGTTGTCACTGTGACACTGCACTCCCCCCACCCCCGAACTGCTGGATCCACCTCACCAGTGGCTTTGTCCATTTTGATTTCAGATGGTCTGGGTTGTAACTTGGCTGGCTGTAATCCTGTTGAATGCGGACCTTGGACTTGCTGTGGGGGTGGTGTTCTCGATGATGACTGTGATCTGTCGCACCCAGAGGTACTGCATTACAATCTGCACCAGACACGAACCTAATCTCCTCTGTGGTTCTCAGTTGGTTCAAATTCTGGCATATATTACAAAGCACAAAGTCCAGCACAGGGACAGGCCCTTCGGCCCTCCAAGGCCGTGCCGATCATGATGCCCTAACTAAACTAAAAAAACCCTCTGCCCTTACCCGGTCCGTATCCCTCTATTCCCTCCCTATTCATGTACCCACGTACTGTGGGAAGGCAAAGGGACGTCTGGTAAGTGGGAGGCTTTCAAAAGTGTGTTAACTAGGGTTCAGGGTGAGCACATTCCTGTTAGAGTGAAGGGAAAGGCTGGCAGAAGTAGGGAACTCTGGATGAACAAAGAACAAAGAACAATACAGCACAGGAACAGGCCCTTTGGCCCTCCAAGCCTGCACCGATCATGTGTTCCTAACTCGACCATCCGTTTGTATCCCTCTATTCCCAGTCTGTTCATGTGGCTATCTAGATAAGTCTTCAATGATCCTAGTGTGTCTGCCTCAACCACCTTGCTTGGTAGTGCATTCCAGGCCCCCACCACCCTCTGCGTAAAATATGTCCCCCGCATATCTGTATTGAACCTTGCCCCCCTTACCTTGAACTTGTGACCCCTTGTGTTTGTCATTTCTGACCTGGGAAAAAGCTTCCAACTGTTCACCCTATCTATGCACTTCATAATTTTATAAACTTCTGTTAGGTTGCCCCTCAACCCCCGTCTTTCCAGGGAGAACAACCCCAGTTTACTCAATCTCACCTCATAGCTAAGACCCTCCATACCAGGCAACATCCTGGTAAACCTCCTCTGCACTCTCTCCAAAGCCTCCACGTCCTTCTGGTAGTGTGGAGACCAGAACTGGACGCAGTATTCCAAATGTGGCCTAACCAACGTTCTATACATCTGCAACATCAGACCCCAACTTTTATACTCTATGCCCTGTCCAATAAAGACAAGCACGCCATATGCCTTCTTCACCACCTTTTCCACCTGTGCTGCCACCTTTAAGGATCTGTGTACTTGTACACCCAGATCCCTCTGTGTGTCTATACTCCTGATGGTTCTGCCATTTATTGTGTAGCTCCTCCCTGCATTAGATCTACTACGACTCAGGATATTGAGGCCCTGGTCAAGAAGAAGAAAGAGGCACATGACGTGCATAGGCAGCTGGGATCAAGTGAATCCCTTGAAGAGTATAGGGGGTGTAGGAGTAGAGTTAAGAGAGAAATCAGGAGGGCAAAAAGGGGACACGAGATTGTTTTGGCAGATAAGGCAAAGGAGAATCCAAAGAGCTTCTACAAATACATAAAGGGCAAAAGAGTAACAGGGGAGAGAGTAGGGCCTCTCAAGGATCAACAGGGTCATCTATGTGCGGATCCACAAGAGATGGGTGAGATCCTAAATGAATATTTCTCATCAGTATTTACTGTAGAAAAAAGCATGGATGTTAGGGAACTTGGGGAAATAAATAGTGATGTCTTGAGGAGTGTAGATATTACAGAGAAGGAGGTGCTGGAAGTCTTAAAGCGCATCAAGGTAGATAAACCCCTGGGACCTGAGGAAGTGTATCCCAGGACATTGTGGGAGGCTAGGGAGGAAATTACGGGTCCCCTAGCCGAGATATTTGAATCATCGATAGTCAGAGGTGAGGTGCCTGAAGATTGGAGGGTGGCAAATGTTGTGCCTTTGTTTAAAAAGGGCTGCAGGGAAAAGCCTGGGAACTACAGGCCGGTGAGCCTCACATCTGTGGTGGGTAAGTTGTTGGAAGATATTTTGAGAGACAGGATCTACAGGCATTTAGAAATGCAAGGACTGATTAGGGACAGTCAGCATGGCTTTGTGAGTGGAAAATCATGCCTCACAAATTTGATTGAGTTTTTTGAAGGGGTAACCAAGAAGGTAGATGAGGGCAGTGCAGTTGATGCTGTCTACATGGACTTTAGCAAGGCCTTTGACAAGGTACCGCATGGTAGGTTATTGCATAAGGTTAAATCTCACGGGATCCAGGGTGAGGTATCTAAATGGATACAAAATTGGCTCTTTGACAGAAGCCAGAGGGTGGTTGTAGAGAGTTGTTTTTCAAACTGGAGGCCTGTGACCAGCGGTGTGCCTCAGGGATCAGTGCTTGGTCCACTGTTATTTGTCATTTATATTAATGATTTGGATGAGAATATAGGAGGCATGGTTAGTAAGTTTGCAGATGACACCAAGATTGGTGGCATAGTGGACAGTGAAGAAGATTACAAAGGGATCTTGATCAATTGGGCCAGTGGGCTGACGAATGGCAGATGGAGTTTAATTTAGATAAATGCGAGGTGATGCATTTTTGTAGATTGAACCAGGGCAGGACTTAATCAGTTAATGGTAGGGCGTTGGGGAGAGTTACGGAACAAAGAGATCGAGGGATACATGTTCATAGCTCCTTGAAGGTGGAGTCACAGGTGGACAGAGTGGTGAAGAAGGCATTCGGCATGCTTGGTTTCATTGGTCAGAACATTGAATACAGGAGTTGGGATGTCTTGTTGAAGTTGTACAAGACATTGGTAAGGCCACACTTGGAATACTGTGTGCAATTCTGGTCACCCTATTATAGAAAGGATATTATTAAACTAGAAAGAGTGCAGAAGAGATTTACTAGGCTGCTACCGGGACTTGATGGTTTGAGATATAAGGAGTGGCTAGATAGACTTTTTTCTCTGGAGTGTAGAAGGCTGAGGGGTGATCTTATCGAGGTCTATAAAATAATGAGGGGCACAGATCAGCTAGATAGTCAATATCTTTTCCCAAAGGTAGAGGAGTCTAAAACTGGTTTAAGGTGAGAGGGGAGAGATACAAAAGTGTCCAGAGGGGAAATTTTTTCCACAGAGGGTGGTGAGTGTCTGGAACAAGCTGCCAGAGGTAGTAGTAGAGGCGGGTACAATTTTGTCTTTTAAACAGCATTTAGACAGTTACATGGCTAAGATGGGTATAGAGGGATATGGGCCAAATGCGGGCAAGTGGGATTAGCGTGGGGTTTAAAAGAAAGGGTGGCATGGACAAGTTGGGCCGAAGGGCCTGTTTCCATGCTGTAAACCTCTATGACTCTATGACTCATCCAGATGCCTCTTAAACGTTGCTAATGTGCCTCTTCCACCACCTCCTCTGGCAGCGCGTTCCAGGCACCCACCACTCTCTGTGTGAAAAACTTCCCCCGCACATCTCCCTTAAACTTTCCCCCCTCACCTTGAACCTGTGCCCCCTTGTAATTGACACTTCCACCCTGGGGAAAAAGCCTCTGACTATCCACCCTGTCTCTGCCTCTCATAATTTTGTAGACCAGGTCTCCCCTCAGCCTCCGTCTTTCCAGTGAAAACAATCCTAGTTTATTCAACCTCTCCTCATAGCCAACACCCTCGAGACCAGGCAACATCCTGGTGAACCTTCTTTACACCCTCTCCAAAGCTTCCACATCCTTCTGGTAGTGTGGTGACCAGAACTGTACACAATTCAAATGCGGCCTAACCGAGGGTTTTGATTGTTTGATGTAAGGACATGTTGACCAATTTCCTGCTTCAAGTGGAGGGAGGGGAGGGAGCAGGCTGAACGAGGTAAAGTGAATCAGTATGTCCCCCTAACACATGCTCCCTTTTTGACTTTGAGCCTGTGGTATATTTTATATTTCTCAGAGCTATATAGAGATGACACTCCTTTCTAAGTGGGCAACAAGTTTATTTACAAGAGTTTTAAAATATCTCCGCAATTACAAAATGTCCGCACTCAACACTTATCAAACTCTGGCTTCTAGTCACTTCTGTGGCATGGGTTTATTTTGCTCTGAGTCATCACCCAGACTCAATCACTCGAGCACAGTGAGCATCGATCTTTTACCAGACTTGCATAGTCAAATGTAGACCAATCCAACACTACAGAACCAATGAATTTCGACCATGGAGGTAATGCCGAACAAATTTGTTAGAATTTTGCGGAAATGTAACCAAGTGTGTGGATGAGGGAAGTTCAGTTGATGTAGTTTATATGGATTTTAGAAAAGCTTTTGACAAGGTCCCACATGGGAGGCTGATTGAAGCACATGGAATTCAGGGAAAGTTAGCGAGATGGATCCGAAACTGGCTTCGTAATAGGACACAAAGGGTAGTGGTAGCGGGCTGTTCGAATGACTGGAGGCTGGTGTCCAGTGGTGTACCACAAGGATCAGTGCTGGGACCCTTATTGTTTGTACATAGATGTGGCACAGTGGGTTAGCACTGCTGCCTCACAGCGCCAGGGACCTGGGTTCGATTCTCAGCTTGGGTCACTGTCTGTGTGCAGTCTGCACATTCTCCCCGTGACTGCGTGGGTTTCCTCCGGATGCTCCGGTTTCCTCCCACCGTCCGAAAGACGTGCTGGGTAGGTGCATTGGCCGTGCTAAATTCTCCCTCAGTGTAACCCGAACAGGAGTGTGGCGACTAGGGGATTTTCACAGTAACTTCATTGCAGTGTTAATATAAGGCGACATGTGACACTAATAAATAAACTTTAAACGATTTAGATGAAAATGTGGGGAGAATGTTAAGCAAGTTTGCAGATGACACCAAGAATGGGAGGGTGGTTAATAGTGAAGATGGTTGTAGGTTACAGGAAGATATCGACAGGTTGGTCAGATGGGCAGAGCAGTGGCAGATGGTGTTTAACCCGGATAAGTGCGAGGTGATGCACTTTGGAAGAAGAAACAAGATGAGGGAGTGTTTAATAAATGGCAGGACACTGGGAAGCCCAGAGGAACAGAGGGATCTTGGGGTAATTATTCACAGATCCCTGAAGGCGACAGAGCAGATGGATAGGGTAGTTAAGAAGGCATATGGGACACTGCTTTTATCAGTCGTGGTATAGAGTACAAGTGTAGGGAGGTAATGTTGGAGCTGTACAGAGCGTTGGTGAGGCCACAGCTGGAGCACTGTGTGCAGTTCTGGACACCTCACTATAGGAAGGGTGTGGTTACACCAGAGGGAGTACAGAGGAGATTCACCAGGATGCTGCCTGGGATGGAGTATTTGAGCGATAAGGAGAGACTGGATAGGCTTGGATTGTTTTCTCTCGAGCAGAGAAGGGGGACATGATTCAGGTGAATAAGATTATGAGGGGGATGGACAGGGTGAGCAGGGAGCAGCTGTTCCCCTTGGTTGAGGGGTCAGTCACGAGGAGGATAGTTTTAGGGTGAGGGAGGAGGAGATTCAGAGGGGATTTGAGAAAACATTTTTTCACTCAGAGGGAGGTGGGAATCTGGAATGTGCTGCCTGGGAAGGTAGTGGAGGCTGGAAACCTGACAATCTTCAATAAATATTTGGATGAGCACTTGAAATATCAGAACATTCAAGGATACGGGACAAGTGCAGGAAAATGGGATTAGTGCGCCTTTACTGGGAGATACTGTCAGTACAGACTCGATGGGCCGAAGGGCCTTTTCTGTGCTGTATGACTCTATGACAAGACCCAGTGTGCAGGGGTTGGGATATTCCTGTTGGAAGCTTTGTGGGAGTTAGATGACCTGTTATCAACACAAATTAGAATATAATGGAGCATGTTAGATCCAACGATTGATATAACCCGGATGTGTAGCCCTGATATTTGACACCAGAATCAGGAGAGAAGCAGGGCCCTGCAAATTTATCTCAACTGCTATATGTTCACACTGGTACATCTTGCACTGATGTGCCACAGTTTTCTCTGTTAATGTGCTTCGATCCCCGAAGTTGAGGACAGGGGCAGCACGGTGGCACAGTGGTTGGCACTGCTGCCTTAGTGTCAGGGACCTGGGTTCAATTCCGGCCTCGGGTCACTGTCTGTGCGGAGTTTGCACATTCTCCCCATGTCTGCATGGGTTTCCTCCGGGTGCTCTGGTTTCCTCCCACAGTCCAAAGGTGTACAGGTTAGGTGGATTGGCCATGCTAAATTGCCCCTTAGTGTCCAAAGATGTGTAGGTTAGGTGGATTAGCCATGCTAAATTGCCCCTTAGCATACAAAGATGTGTAGGTTAGGTGGATTGGCCATGCTAAATTGCCCCTTAGTGTCCCAAGATGTGCAGGTTACAGGGAGAATGTGCAAACTCTGCACAGTGACCCGAGGCTGGAATTGAACCCGGGTCCCTCGCGCTGTGAGGCAGCAATGCTAACCACTGTGCCACCGTGCCATCCTGTGTTGGGCGATGAGAATCTGAGATTGAACTTCAGTGTGACTGGTTGTGTTTCAATGGAGCTTTGCTACCCTCTAGTGAACGGATGAAGAATTTCAGGACAGGTACCTTCTCCAATAAGATTGACTGCTTGTTATTATTGTCAATAGGCAGCTATGTTCATGCCCTCTCAGTGGTGAGTTTAAAATTAACCGCCTCATGCAGGCCTGGAGCTGTGAAAGAACACTCGTGTTGGGATTTAATATTCAGCCATCTGAGACTTTATTTGTTATAAGAACATTCAGCAGTGTTTATTCAGCCCCAAGTGAATATAACATGCAGAATGCGACACATTTAGTGTTAGTCACAAAAATTAACAGATCTGTGGGTCTTTATGAAGGTTCTCAGCTGAATGATAGAGGTACGCAGCACAGAAGGAGGCCCTTCAGCCCATCATAGAATCCCTATAGTGCAGAAGAAGGTCATTCAGCCTACCGAATCTGCACCGACTCTCTGACCAAGCATCCCACCCAAGCCCAATTCACGAAACCCCACATACTTACACCACTAATCCCCCTAACCTGCACATCTTTGGACCCTAAGGGGAAATTTACCATGGCCAATCCACCTAACCTGCACATCTTTGGACACTAAGGGACAGTTTAGCATGGCCAATCCACCTAACCTGCACATCTTTGGACACTAAGGGACAATTTAGCATGGCCAATCCACCTAACCTGCACATCTTTGGACACTAAGGGACAATTTAGCATGGCCAATCCACCTAACCTGCACATCTTTGGACCCTAAGGGGAAATTTACCATGGCCAATCCACCTAACCTGCACATCTTTGGACACTAAGGGACAGTTTAGCATGGCCAATCCACCTAACCTGCACATCTTTGGACACTAAGGGACAATTTAGCATGGCCAATCCACCTAACCTGCACATCTTTGGACACTAAGGGACAATTTAGCATGGCCAATCCACCTAACCTGCACATCTTTGGACACTAAGGGACAATTTAGCATGGCCAATCCACCTAACCTGCACATCTTTGGACACTAAGGGGCAATTTAGCATGGCCAATCCACCTAACCTGCACATCTTTGGACGCTAAGGGGCAATTTAGCATGGCCAATCCACCTAACCTGCACATCTTTGGACACTAAGGGGCAATTTAGCGTGGCCAATCCATCTAACCTACACATCTTTGGACATTAAGGGACAATTTAGCATGGCCAATCCACCTAACCTGCACATCTTTGGACACAAAGGGGCAATTTAGCATGGCCAATCCACCTAACCTGCACATCTTTGGACACTAAGGGGAAATTTAGCATGGCCAATCCACCTAACCTGCACATCTTTGGACACTAAGGGGCAATTTGGCATGGCCAATCCACCTAACCTACACATCTTTGGACACTAAAGGATAATTTAGCATGGCCAATCCACCTAACCTGCACATCTTTGGATGCTAAGGGGCAATTTAGCATGGCCAATCCACCTAACCCATGCATCTTTGGACATTAAGGGGCAATTTAGCATGGCCAATCCATCTAACCTGCACATCTTTGGACACTAAGGGACAATTTAGCATGGCCAATCCACATAACCTGCACATCTTTGGACACTAAGGGGCAATTTAACATGGCCAATCCACCTAACCTATACATCTTTGGACACTAAGGGACAATTTAGCATGGCCAATCCACCTAACCTATACATCTTTGGACACTAAGGGACAATTTAGCATGGCCAATCCACCTAACCTGCACATCTTTGGACACTAAGGGGCAATTTAACATGGCCAATCCACCTAACCTATACATCTTTGGACACTAAGGGACAATTTAGCATGGCCAATCCACCTAACCTATACATCTTTGGACACTAAGGGACAATTTAGCATGGCCAATCCACATAACCTGCACATCTTTGGACACTAAGGGGCAATTTAACATGGCCAATCCACCTAACCTATACATCTTTGGACACTAAGGGACAATTTAGCATGGCCAATCCACCTAACCTATACATCTTTGGACACTAAGGGGCAATTTAACATGGCCAATCCACCTAACCTGCACATCTTTGGACACTAAGGGGCAATTTAACATGGCCAATCCGCCTAACCTGCACATCTTTGGACACTATGGGGCAATTTAGCATGGCCAATCCACCTAACCTACACATCTTTGGACACCAAGGGGCAATTTAGCATGGCCAATCCACCTAACCTATACATCTTTGGACATTAAGGGACAATTTAGCATGGCCAATCCACCCAACCTGCACATCTTTGGCGTGTGAGAGGAAACCGGAGCACCCGGAGGAAACCCATGCAGATACGGAGAGAACGTGCAAACTCCGCACAGACAGGCCGGAATTGAACCCGGGTCCCTGGTGCTGTGAGGCAGCAGTGCTAACCACCGTGCCACCGTGCTCTCAGTGTGGGTTGGGCCTAACCCCTTGCTGAGAAACAAGAGGGCAAGAGTACCAAACGATCGTGCCGGCCAGAAAGAATCTTTGATGGCCCACGCATTAATATAGGTGAACAGCAGGGGGTGCTGTTGATGAAGGTTACTGCTGAGAAAGTGGTCATGGATGAACTTTCTGACTTGTCCTATTTTCAGGGCTGGCTGCTCTGTTTTGGGAAGAGCTTCAAACACAGAGATCTACAGGCCGGTGGAGAGCAATCTGGTAAGTTATAAATTAAAGGACTGTCCCGGCCCCAGAGTATCCCTTACTGGGTGTTGGGGCAGGCGGGGAGGCCAAAGAAAGCACTGGCGGGGGACGGTGCAAATTAAATTGCAGATGTTCACACACTTCCATCCCGCCCGCAGTCTTAGTGAAGATATTAATTAAAGCAGCAGAACAAATTATGTCTTTTCCCCACGATATGTCCTCCATTACCTCACGCTGGAGTACAGATTCACAGGGGCGTCCTTGAGCGCCTCATCAAAGTGGTCACTTTTCACCTTTGACCCTGAATAGTGCGTATACAGAGAAATAGGAGCGGGCCATTCGGCCCTCCCAGCTTACACTGCCATCAGGCTGATTCTTTAGTCAGGAATTTCCGTCCGCGCTCATCCCATAACCGGAAAATCCCGCCCGAGATCAACAGACCTTTGCCTTGTCCGTATCCCGTCCCGCTACGATTCCCGTGGCAGGCGGGACGGGAAAATTCCACCCTCTATCTCAATGCCATATTCCCGCTTTCTCCCTGTATCCCGTTGGTGTTCAAGCCAATGCACCGGCCAGGAATCAAACCCGGGCCTCCCGCGTGGCAGGTGAGAATTCTACCACGAAGCCACCGACTCACTTGGTGGAGAAGAACTCGAGTATTGCTGAAACAAGACAGGTGCTGTCGAAGCTTTTCAACTTGCACTCATCAGAGCAGATTCACAAGAAAATACCAGCGGTAAAGATTGGTTGGCAAGTGGACTCTGATTGGTCGAGGCATTGCCAGGGAGATAGCACCAGGGAACCTTCTTCATGGCAGCACCTCTATTAAGATACTCTTTCAGAGAGTCGGTGCTGACTCGATGGGCCGACTGGCCTCTTGTGCACTGGAGGCATTTTATGATGATTCTAAGTGCTGCGCCAAGTGTGCTCGACAGGCACCGCAGCTGCTATCCTGTACACAGGTGTGTGCACATGCCCTTATTAACATAGAATCATAGAATCCCTACAGTGCAGAAGGAGGCCATTCGGCCCATTGAGTCTGCACCGACTTTCCGACAGAGCACCTTATCCAGGCCCGATCCCTGTTACTCCACATATTTACCCCGCTAATCCCACTAACCTACAAATCTTGGGACACTAAGGGGCAATTCAGCATGGCCAATCTACATACAGCTCCACAGCCCTCCCTATCTCTGTAACCTCCTCCAGCCCCTACACCCCTCCCTATCTCTGTAACCTCCTCCAGCCCCTACACCCCTCCCTATCTCTGTAACCTCCTCCAGCCCCTACACCCCTCCCTATCTCTGTAACCTCCTCCAGCCCCTACACCCCTCCCTATCTCTGTAACCTCCTCCAGCCCCTACACCCCTCCCTATCCCTGTAACCTCCTCCAGCCCCCTACACCCCTCCCTATCTCTGTAACCTCCTCCAGCCCCTACACCCCTCCCTATCTCTGTAACCTCCTCCAGCCCCTACACCCCTCCCTATCTCTGTAACCTCCTCCAGCCCCTACACCCCTCCCTATCCCTGTAACCTCCTCCAGCCCCCTACACCCCTCCCTATCTCTGTAACCTCCTCCAGCCCCTACACCCCTCCCTATCTCTGTAACCTCCTCCAGCCCCTACACCCCTCCCTATCTCTGTAACCTCCTCCAGCCCCTACACCCCCTCCCTATCTCTGTAACCTCCTCCAGCCTCTACACCCCTCCCTATCTCTGTAACCTCCTCCAGCCCCATAACCATCCCAGATCTCTACACTCCTCTAATTCTGACCCTTTGAACATCCTCGGTTTCCATCGCTCCGCCAATGGCGGCCGTGCCTTCAGCTGCCTGGGCCCCAAGCTCTGTAATTCCCTCCCTAAACCTCTCCACCCCTCTCGACCTCACTCTCCCCCTTTAAGACTCCCCTTAAAAACCCACCTCAATTTGTGGTGAATCTGTGGAACTCTTTGCCGCAGAGGAGGCTGGGTCATTGAGTGTCTTTAAGACAGAGATAGATAGGTTCTTGATTAATAAGGGGATCAGGGGTTATGGGGAAAAGGCAGGAGAATGGGGATGAGAAAAATATTCGCCATGATTGACTGGCGGAGCAGACTCGATGGGCCGAGTGGCCTCATTCTGCTCCTATGTCTTATGGTCTTATGACCAAAAGCTCACCTGACCTAATATCTCCTTATGCGTCACGGGGTCCGGTCTTTGTGGGGAGTGACTCCCAGGTACCTTGGGAATGATGCAACATTAAAGGTGATTTATAATTAGAAATTGTTGTTATGTGCCAAACCAAATAATTGGGTTCTATCATTTTGTTCCAGTGCCATGAGATCCCCGGACTGAAGATTTTAGCTTACAACGCTCCCATTTACTATGGGAACAAAAACTTCTTCCGGGACGCCATGGCCAAGCTGATTGGATTGACTCCAGACAAGATCAAAAAGAGGGAAAAGAGGAAGCAAGCACTGGAAAGCGCCAACAAAGTGGTGATTCCCACCATTGTATGTCTGCTTCTATTCATTACTGTGTGTGTGTGGATATGCATTTGCTTCTTTTGTGCCTGTGTGCTTATGAGCATGTGTGTATATGTGTGTTGCACACAGGTTTGTGTGTGTGTGTGTGTTGCACACAGGTTTGTGTGTGTGTGTTGCACACAGGTTTGTGTGTGTGTGTGTGTTGCACACAGGTTTGTGTGTGTGTTGTACACAGGTTTGAGTGTGTGAGTGTTGCACACAGGTTTGTGTGTGTGTTGCACACAGGTTTGTGTGTGTCTGTGTGTTGCACGCAGGTTTGTGTGTGTCTGTGTGTTGCACACAGGTTTGTGTGAGTGTGTGTTGCACACAGGTTTGTGTGTGTGCGTGTTGCACACATGTTTGTGTGCGTGTGTGTTGCACACAGGTTTGTGTGTGTATGTGTGTTGCACACAGGTTTGTGTGTATGTGTGTTGCACACAGGTTTGTGTGTGTGTTGCACACAGGTTTGTGTGTGTGTGTTGCACACAGGTTTGTGTGTGTGTTGCACACAGGTTTGTGTGTGTGTGTTGCACACAGGTTTGTGTGTGTATGCGTGTTGCACACAGGTTTGTGTGTGTGTTGCACACAGGTTTGTGTGTGTATGTGTGTTGCACACAGGTTTGTGTGTATATGTGTGTTGCACACAGGTTTGTGTGTGTGTGTTGCACACAGGTTTGTGTGTGTATGCGTGTTGCACACTGGTTTGTGTGTATGTGTGTTGCACACAGGTTTGTGTATGTGTGCTGCACACAGGTTTGTGTGTATGTGTGTTGCACACAGGTATGTGTGTGTGTTGCACACAGATTTGTGTGTGTATGCGTGTTGTACACAGGTTTGTGTGTATGTGTATTGCACACAGGTTTGTGTGTGTATGCGTGTTGCACACAGGTTTGTGTGTGTGTGGCATACAGGTTTGTGTGTGTGTGGCACACAGGTTTGTGTGTGTGTGTGTGTGTTGCACACAGGTTTGCGTGTGTGTTGCACACAGGTTTGTGTGCGTGTTGCACACAGGTTTGTGTGTGTGTTGCACACAGGTTTGTGTGCATGTGTGTTGCACACAGGTTTGTGTGTGTGTGCGTGTGGCACACAGGTTTGTGTGTGTGCGTGTTGCACACAGGTTTGTGTGTGTATGTGTGTTGCACACAGGTTTGTGTGTTTGTTGCACACAGATTTGTGTGTGTGTGTGTTGCACACAGGTTTGTGTGTGTGTGTGTTGCGCACAGATTTGTGTGTGTGTGTTGCACACAGCTTTGTGTGTGTATGTGTGTTGCACACAGGTTTGTGTGTGTATGTGTGTTGCACACAGGTTTGTGTGTATATGTCTGTTGCACACAGGTTTGTGTGTGTGTGTGTAGCACACAGGTTTGTGTATGTATGCGAGTTGCACACAGGTTTGTGTGTGTGTGTGTTGCACACAGGCTTGTGTGGGTATGTGTGTTGCACACAGGTTTGTGTGTATGTGTGTTGCACACAGGTTTGTGTGTGTGTGTGTTACACACAGGTTTGTGTGTGTGTTGCACACAGGTTTGTGTGTGTGTGTGTGTTGCACACATGCTTGTGTGTGTGTGTGTGTTGCACACAGGCTTGTGTGGGTATGTGTGTTGCACACAGGTTTGTGTGTATGTGTGTTGCACACAGGTTTGTGTGTGTATGCGTGTTGTAAACAGTTCTGTGTGTGTGTGTGTTGCACACAGGTTTGTGTGTGTCTGTGTGTTGCACACAGATTTGTGTGTGTCTGTGTGTTGCACACAGGTTTGTGTGTGTGTGTGTGTTGCACACAGGTTTGTGTGTGTGTGTGTTGCACACAGGTTTGTGTATGTATTGCACACAGGTTTGTGTGTGTATGTGTGTTGCACACAGGTTTGTGTGTATGTGTGTTGCACACAGGTTTGTGTGTATGTGTGTTGCACACAGGTTTGTGTGTGTGTTGCACACAGGTTTGTGTGTGTGTGTGTGTTGCACACAGGTTTGTGTGTGTGTTGCACACAGGTTTGTGTGTGTATGCGTGTTGCACACAGGTATGTGTGTGTGTTGCACACAGGTTTGTGTGTGTATGCGTGTTGTACACAGGTTTGTGTGTATGTGTGTTGCACACAGGTTTGTGTGTGTATGCGTGTTGTACACAGGTTTGTGTGTGTGTGTATTGCACACAGGTTTGTGTGTGTATGCGTGTTGCACACAGGTTTGTGTGTGTGTGGCATACAGGTTTGTGTGTGTGTGGCACACAGGTTTGTGTGTGTGTGTGTGTGTTGCACACAGGTTTGCGTGTGTGTTGCACACAGGTTTGTGTGCGTGTTGCACACAGGTTTGTGTGTGTGTTGCACACAGGTTTGTGTGCATGTGTGTTGCACACAGGTTTGTGTGTGTGTGCGTGTGGCACACAGGTTTGTGTGTGTGCGTGTTGCACACAGGTTTGTGTGTGTATGTGTGTTGCACACAGGTTTGTGTGTGTGTTGCACACAGGTTTGTGTGTGTGTGTGTGTTGCACACAGGTTTGTGTGTGTGTGTGTTGCGCACAGATTTGTGTGTGTGTTGTACACAGGTTTGTGTGTGTATGCGTGTTGCACACAGGTTTGTGTGTGTGTTGCACACAGCTTTGTGTGTGTATGTGTGTTGCACACAGGTTTGTGTGTGTATGTGTGTTGCACACAGGTTTGTGTGTATATGTCTGTTGCACACAGGTTTGTGTGTATGTGTGTAGCACACAGGTTTGTGTGCATGTGTGTTGCACACAGGTTTGTGTGTGTGTGCATGTGGCACACAGGTTTGTGTGTGTGTGTGTTGCACACAGGTTTGTGTGTGTATGTGTGTTGCACACAGGTTTGTGTGTGTGTTGCACACAGGTTTGTGTGTGTGTGTGTGTTGCACACAGGTTTGTGTGTGTGTGTGTTGCGCACAGATTTGTGTGTGTGTTGCACACAGGTTTGTGTGTGTATGCGTGTTGCACACAGGTATGTGTGTGTGTTGCACACAGGTTCGTGTGTGTATGCGTGTTGTACACAGGTTTGTGTGTATGTGTGTTGCACACAGGTTTGTGTGTGTATGCGTGTTGTACACAGGTTTGTGTGTGTGTGTATTGCACACAGGTTTGTGTGTGTATGCGTGTTGCACACAGGTTTGTGTGTGTGTGGCATACAGGTTTGTGTGTGTGTGGCACACAGGTTTGTGTGTGTGTGTGTGTGTTGCACACAGGTTTGCGTGTGTGTTGCACACAGGTTTGTGTGCGTGTTGCACACAGGTTTGTGTGTGTGTTGCACACAGGTTTGTGTGCATGTGTGTTGCACACAGGTTTGTGTGTGTGTGCGTGTGGCACACAGGTTTGTGTGTGTGCGTGTTGCACACAGGTTTGTGTGTGTATGTGTGTTGCACACAGGTTTGTGTGTGTGTTGCACACAGGTTTGTGTGTGTGTGTGTGTTGCACACAGGTTTGTGTGTGTGTTGCGCACAGATTTGTGTGTGTGTTGTACACAGGTTTGTGTGTGTATGCGTGTTGCACACAGGTTTGTGTGTGTGTTGCACACAGCTTTGTGTGTGTATGTGTGTTGCACACAGGTTTGTGTGTGTATGTGTGTTGCACACAGGTTTGTGTGTATATGTCTGTTGCACACAGGTTTGTGTGTGTGTGTGTAGCACACAGGTTTGTGTGCATGTGTGTTGCACACAGGTTTGTGTGTGTGTGCGTGTGGCACACAGGTTTGTGTGTGTGCGTGTTGCACACAGGTTTGTGTGTGTATGTGTGTTGCACACAGGTTTGTGTGTGTGTTGCACACAGGTTTGTGTGTGTGTGTGTGTTGCACACAGGTTTGTGTGTGTGTGTGTTGCGCACAGATTTGTGTGTGTGTTGTACACAGGTTTGTGTGTGTATGCATGTTGCACACAGGTTTGTGTGTGTGTTGCACACAGCTTTGTGTGTGTATGTGTGTTGCACACAGGTTTGTGTGTGTATGTGTGTTGCACACAGGTTTGTGTGTATATGTCTGTTGCACACAGGTTTGTGTGTGTGTGTGTTGCACACAGGCTTGTGTGGGTATGTGTGTTGCACACAGGTTTGTGTGTATGTGTGTTGCACACAGGTTTGTGTGTGTGTGTGTGTGTGTGTTACACACAGGTGTGTGTGTGTGTTGCACACAGGTTTGTGTGTGTGTGTGTGTTGCACACAGGCTTGTGTGTGTGTGTGTGTTGCACACAGGCTTGTGTGGGTATGTGTGTTGCACACAGGTTTGTGTGTAAGTGTGTTGCACACAGGTTTGTGTGTGTATGCGTGTTGTACACAGTTCTGTGTGTGTGTGTGTTGCACACAGGTTTGTGTGTGTCTGTGTGTTGCACACAGATTTGTGTGTGTCTGTGTGTTGCACACAGGTATGTGTGTGTGTGTGTGTTGCACACAGGTTTGTGTGTGTGTGTGTTGCGCACAGGTTTGTGTATGTATGCGAGTTGCACACAGGTTTGTGTGTGTGTGTGTTGCACACAGGCTTGTGTGGGTATGTGTGTTGCACACAGGTTTGTGTGTATGTGTGTTGCACACAGGTTTGTGTGTGTGTGTGTGTGTGTTACACACAGGTTTGTGTGTGTGTTGCACACAGGTTTGTGTGTGTGTGTTGCACACAGGCTTGTGTGTGTGTGTGTGTTGCACACAGGCTTGTGTGGGTATGTGTGTTGCACACAGGTTTGTGTGTATGTGTGTTGCACACAGGTTTGTGTGTGTATGCGTGTTGTACACAGTTCTGTGTGTGTGTGTGTTGCACACAGGTTTGTGTGTGTCTGTGTGTTGCACACAGATTTGTGTGTGTCTGTGTGTTGCACACAGGTATGTGTGTGTGTGTGTGTTGCACACAGGTTTGTGTGTGTGTGTGTTGCACACAGGTTTGTGTATGTATTGCACACAGGTTTGTGTGTGTATGTGTGTTGCACACAGGTTTGTGTGTATGTGTGTTGCACACAGGTTTGTGTGTATGTGTGTTGCACACAGGTTTGTGTGTGTGTTGCACACAGGTTTGTGTGTGTGTGTGTGTTGCACACAGGTTTGTGTGTGTGTTGCACACAGGTTTGTGTGTGTATGCGTGTTGCACACAGGTTTGTGTGTGTGTTGCACACAGGTTTGTGTGTGTGTGTGTTGCACACAGGTTTCTGTGTATGTGTGTTGCTCACAGCTTTGTGTGTATGTGTGTTGCACACAGGTTTGTGTGCGTGTTGCACACAGGTTTGTGTGTATATGTCTGTTGCACACAGGTTTGTGTGTGCGTGTGTAGCACACAGGTTTGTGTATGTATGCGAGTTGCACACAGGTTTGTGTGTGTGTGTGTTGCACACAGGCTTGTGTGGGTATGTGTGTTGCACACAGATTTGTGTGTATGTGTGTTGCACACAGGTTTGTGTGTGTGTGTGTGTGTTACACACAGGTTTGTGTGTGTGTGTGTTGCACACAGGTTTGTGTGTGTGTGTGTTGCACACAGGCTTGTGTGTGTGTGTGTGTGTTGCACACAGGCTTGTGTGGGTATGTGTGTTGCACACAGGTTTGTGTGTATGTGTGTTGCACACAGGTTTGTGTGTGTATGCGTGTTGTACACAGTTCTGTGTGTGTTGCACACAGGTTTGTGTGTGTCTGTGTGTTGCACACAGGTTTGTGTGTGTCTGTGTGTTGCACACAGGTTTGTGTGTGTGTGTGTGTTGCACACAGGTTTGTGTGTGTGTGTATTGCACACAGGTTTGTGTGTGTATGTGTGTTGCACACAGGTTTGTGTGTATGTGTGTTGCACACAGGTTTGTGTGTGTGTTGCACACAGGTTTGTGTGTGTATGCATGTTGCACACAGGTTTGTGTGTGTGTTGCACACAGGTTTGTGTGTGTGTGTGTTGCACACAGGTTTGTGTGTACATGCGTGTTGCACACAGGTTTGTGTGTGTGTGTGTTGCACACAGGTTTGTGTGTATGTGTGCTGCACACAGGTTTGTGTGTGCATGTGTGTTGCACACAGGTTTGTGTGTATGTGTGTTGCACACAGGTTTGTGTGTGTGTTGCACACAGGTTTGTGCGTGTATGTTGCATACAGCTTTGTGTGTGTATGTGTGTTGCACACAGGTTCGTGTGTGTGTATGTGTGTGTTGCACACAGCTTTGTGTGTATGTGTGTTGCACACAGGTTTGTGTGTGTATTTGTGTTGCACACATTTTTGTGTGTGTATGCGTGTTGCACACAGGTTTGTGTGTGTATGCGTGTTGCACACAGGCTTGTCTGTGTACGTGTGTTGCACACAGGTTTGTGTGTGTTTGTGTGTTGCACACAGGTTTGTGTGTATGTGTGTTGCACACAGGTTTGTGTGTGTATGCGTATTGCACACAGCTTTGTGTGTGTGTTGCAGACAGCTTTGTGTGTGTATGTGTGTTGCACACAGGTTTGTGCGTATATGTGTGTTGCACACAGGTTTGTGTGTGTTGCACACAGGATTGTGTGTGTATGCGTGTTGCACACAGGTTTGTGTGTATGTGTGTTGCACACATGTTTGTGTGTATGTGTGTTGCGCACAGTTTTGTGTGTGTGTGTGTTGCACACAGTTTTGTGTGTGTGTGTGTGTTGCACACAGGTTTGTGTGTGTATGTGTGTGTTGCACACAGCTTTGTGTGTATGTGTGTTGCACACAGGTTTGTGTGTGTATTTGTGTTGCACACATTTTTGTGTGTGTATGTGTGTTGCTCACAGCTTTGTGTGTATGTGTGTTGCACACAGGTTTGTGTGTGTGTGCGTGTTGCACACAGGTTTGTGTGTGTATGCGTGTTGCACACAGGTTTGTCTGTGTACGTGTGTTGCACACAGGTTTGTGTGTGTTTGTGTGTTGCACACAGGTTTGTGTGTATGTGTGTTGCACACAGGTTTGTGTGTGTATGCGTATTGCACAAAGCTTTGTATGTGTGTTGCACACAGGTTTGTGCGTATATGTGTGTTGCACACAGGTTTGTGTGTGTTGCACACAGGATTGTGTGTGTATGCGTGTTGCACACAGGTTTGTGTGTATGTGTGTTGCACACATGTTTGTGTGTGTATGTGTGTTGCACACAGGTTTGTGTGTATGCGTGTTGCGTACAGTTTTGTGTGTGTGTGTGTTGCACACAGTTTTGTGTGTGTGTGTGTGTTGCACACAGGTTTGTGTGTGTATGTGTGTTGCACACAGGTTTGTGTGTGTGTGTATTGCACACAGGTTTGTGTGTGTGTGTTGCACACAGGTTTGTGTGTGTGTGTTGCACACAGGTTTGTGTGTGTGTTGTACACAGGTTTGAGTGTGTGAGTGTTGCACACAGGTTTGTGTGTGTGTTGCACACAGGTTTGTGTGTGTCTGTGTGTTGCACGCAGGTTTGTGTGTGTCTGTGTGTTGCACACAGGTTTGTGTGAGTGTGTGTTGCACACAGGTTTGTGTGTGTGCGTGTTGCACACATGTTTGTGTGTGTGTGTGTTGCACACAGGTTTGTGTGTGTGTGTGTGTTGCACACCGGTTTGTGTGTGTATGTGTGTTGTACACAGGTTTGTGTGTATGTGTGTTGCACACAGGTTTGTGTGTGTATGTGTGTTGCACACAGGTTTGTGTGTGTGTGCGTGTTGCACACAGGTTTGTGTGTGTATGCGTGTTGCACACAGGTTTGTCTGTGTACGTGTGTTGCACACAGGTTTGTGTGTGTTTGTGTGTTGCACACAGGTTTGTGTGTATGTGTGTTGCACACAGGTTTGTGTGTGTATGCGTATTGCACACAGCTTTGTGTGTGTGTTGCAGACAGCTTTGTGTGTGTATGTGTGTTGCACACAGGTTTGTGCGTATATGTGTGTTGCACACAGGTTTGTGTGTGTTGCACACAGGATTGTGTGTGTATGCGTGTTG